>NW_008580736.1:0-23716 GCF_000691845.1 Merops nubicus | reverse complement strand
AGTTTCTTTTTTTTCCTTTTCCCCTACATTTTTCAAACAGTGGAGGGCCCAAAGTATTCAGTAGTGTCAGTAGGCCAAGAACAGACTTTGGAGTTGTACAATTAAAGGATAACAATTTTGATCAGCCCTCTACTGGGATATAAAAGGCAAGAAGCTCAGTAAGGCAGCCACAGGATTAGCACAGAGATAGGAATGCATCTACATCCCTACAATAGTACTTGTGATTGAGTCAAAGAGCTAAAAGCCAACTCCTGCATCATGTCCTGAAGACTCTTCCTTCTACTCCAGCTCTGAAGGGTTAATTGGGACTTAGATGGGTATTCGTGGGGTAACTCCAGCACTTTTCATACAGCAGATAAAGACAAGTGGTAGTTTCCTCCTTGAGGAAACTCTTTTCAGAAGAGAATTACTATAACATAGAAGAAATATTAAATCTGGAAATAGTTATTAACAGTATGAGTATGGCTGTGCATTAACCATTTGCTATTCCTTCGTAGTAAATAGGTTTTATGCCATATATTTGCCTGCTAAACCTCCTACCCACTGAGCAAACTCAGTCTAAATCTGATAAGGTCAAGGTACAGAGTGTTTGATTCACATTTATTAGGCTTTTACAAGTAGATCACTCATCCTAGGGAAGTGATCATCCCCCTGTGCTTGGCATTGGTGAAGCCACATCTCAAATACTGTGTTCAGTTTTGGACCCCACCCTACTAGAAGGACATTGAGATGCTGGAGCACGTCCAAAGAAGCGCAACAAAGCTAGTGAAGGATCTAAAGAACAGGTCTTATGAGGAGCAGCTGATGGAACTGAGTTTGTTTAGCCTGGAGAAAAGGAGGCTCAGGGGAGACCTTATCAGTCTCTACAACAGCCTCGAAGGAGGATGTAGTGAGATGGGGGTCAGTCTGTTCTCCCAGGTAGCAGGGGACAGAACAAGAAGAAACAGCCTCAAGTAGTGCCAGGGGAGGTTTAAATTGGATGTATTGGAAATATTTCTTCACTGGAAGGGGTGTAGAGCACTGGAACAGGGTGGAGTCCCCATCCCTGGAGGTATTTGAAAGGCATGTAGATGTGGTGCTGAGGGACACGGTTTAATGATAACCTGGCAGTGCTGAGTTAATGGTAGGACTTGATCTTAAAGGTCTCTTCCAACCAGAACAATTCTGTGATTCTATGATTCAACCCACCTGACATTTTACCTACCAAATTCCGTGATTTGCATCTGATCTGTGCAGTGTTTTTAGAAATGCAGATGCATCCATACATTCTTTTTACTAGTTGGCCCAAACTCCAGTTTAGTGGACCTTAAGAAGAAAACCAAGACATTTTCTGATAAGGCTAAAGCTTCCTTCTTGCTCATCCCATAACTCTCAGGAGTGGTTATCTGCCCTCCCAGAAACAAAACAGAAACCTGAAAAATCTATGTAATATATATACAAGCCCATGTAGAAATGTGTGCAGTACTAAATTACCTTCACAAAAATTCCATGAGGAACAGAGTGCAGAATTTATTTATTTTTTTAACATAAAGTGCCTTTATTGCCTTACATTGAGGAAAAGAAAAGCCCTCCTAGGAAGGAGGGTTTTATTTTGCTACAGACAGGAAAGGTGTTTTATGACTGATGACTTGCATTTCATTTTGAAACACATTCACATTCTTATATAAGAAGTGCAAATAATCCTTTCTAACAAAATGTACCCAAATTACAAAACCTGTATGTTTTACTAAGACTAAGATCTATATACAGACATTTATTAAAGGCTAAAAGGACAGAAATTCTAAGCTACTCAGTCACCTCCCTCTCTAGATCAGGGTATTATTAAATACCAAATTAAAATGCTCCTGTAAAGGCAGACTGGTTCAAACTCATGGTGTTATTGTCACATAAGAGAGCAAGTAATACTGCTCTGAAAATGATTATAGCCTTTGTCCTACCACCAATGCCACCTACTTTTTCCCCTACAGAGCTTCTATGCAGGTGTACATGAACTTAAAGCTGACATCAGACTTCATGGCAAGATCCCTCACACCAACCTGTCCCATAAGGAACTTTGCAGACTAGCTGATAAGATGTCAGATCCAACACATTAAACATATTTGTTTCACTGAAAGCTATTTTACCCTGCTATGAATAAATGCTACATAATAAGATAGGCTACAAAAAGCTGTGAAAATTAAGCCACATATGGCTGTTGGAGATACAGTGTTTAAATTACTGTGTAGATTGGAAATTCTCTAGTGATAGCTGAAGTTTTCTAACCTACTGAAATCCTTAGAAATAGAATCTAAGTCCTTTAAACGGGTAATGATTTTCAAATGCCCAACAAATTGCTTTTTTGATTAATGACTAATTTGAATACTCAGGGGTAAACTCCCCAAGCTCTTTGTATTAAGAAAAAAATTGTATTCTCCATACGGCTTTTCTGTACTTGATGTAGTTAAAAAATTTACCTCCTAGCATTCAGGGATATTCAGAACTTGGCTCAGATCTGACATGGAAGCCCTAATGATTTGGCTACCAACAACATTCCCTAGGAAGAGTAGAGGATTTTTTTTAATTTATTGTTTCATGAAACACACCAAGTACTGAATTACCAAGGTTTATATAATCATGGACTCCAAACAACTACCTACTGAACAGATTTATTGATCCTCAAAATTTTTATTCACCACTCTGCTCTTTCACAGAAAAAGATCAGAAAACATTACAGGATTGGTTAATAATGTTAGAACAAGAACACTCCTGGGGAATCTTCTTGTCTTTTCAGTATACACTTTTACATTTGTTTATATTATAGTCACAAAGAGTGTAAGTCAAGAAAAACTCCCAGCATTCAGGTACCTTTGCCTTGAACATTCACTGTGGATGTAACCTACCAGGCACCTAAACTGCAGTTATGGCCCCACGTGCTGTTTTAAATTACAATTTTTTTCCATTTCAAGTTATAATTCTTAGCCCTGAGTTTCCAAGAGTGCTCCTGTGATGCAGATCCTTCTCCCAGCATCCTCCCAGAGCTGAGAGGCTGATACCCAGTTGCCCCTGCCACCAGCTCTACAGACTCGCCACTGGAAAACAAACCAACAAACTCACCTTTCTCAGAGTTCAAATATCATCTACCCACTTCAGTTTACTTGAGTTGTTCCAAACAATACTGGACAAAACACCATCAAGCCACAAAACACTTTACTAGTACAAAAAGAAGGGCTTCCTACAGATGTTACCTGTCATTTTGAAAACTACCAGTTCAGCAGCCAATGCCATTCAAGCCACTTCTGGTTTCCTGCAGTGGTCAAATGACCACAGAGAGACAACTGAATTCTCTCTTCATGAAGTTTCTGGTCCTTATTTGATGTGACAGTCTACTTTCCCCCTTCCATCAATCACAGCAGCTGATTGAAATCCCTCAGCAGGTCTTCTCCTCTTGCTTAAGTCTGCTTACAGGAACACAGGTCCTGGGCTTGGCAGGCTCTCTGTGCAAGGTTGCCTATTTTGGAAAAGTTTTAATACCTCTTACAGTTGAGCCATATTGCACATCTGGACTATGATGCTACTAAAAGTGGTTGTCACTGGAAAGGCTGATCTGTGGATTTCGTAAAACTTAAATCCACTCAAAAAAAGAGCAGTTAAAGCTCTTCATCAAAAAGCTCACAAAACATCAAGGACCTATGAACAAAACAATTGCACATCTGGACTATGATGCTACTAAAAATGGTTGTCACTGGAAAGGCTGATCTGTGGATTTCTTAAAACTTAAACCCACTAAAAAATACAGCAGAAAAAGCTCTTCATCAAAAAAGCTCACAAAGCATCAAGGACCTATAAACAAAACAAAAGGAGATAACTCTAGCAAGAACTTAGTTACACTCCCAGCCAATGAGTGCTGCTATCTTTGTAGGCAACACAAAGTATCAGCAAATTATAACCATCAGAAACACAGAGAGAACACAAGGTATATTCTGGTCCTCAACCTGGATTTCCTCACCTGTTGCTCCTCACTGCTGAATTATTCCCTTCCACTAAGCTTCCCATGTGCTTAGTATGTCAGTGTGTCTCATTCAGAGCTCAATCTTACAGCTTTTCCATCTTGCCAAGAACTATTTTGAGAAGTTTCTTAAACCTTAACCAGAAGGATTTCAAAGTTTCACAGGAGGATACCTTATTTATGCTTGTGTGTTTCCAGCAGCAGTAGTAGCTGGCCAACTAAATCATTTTGGTGTTTTGAAAAATTTATAGTTACCACAAAATTACAAAATTTTGTAAAATTGTACCAAAAAATACTAAATTTCTTGGTGCTTCCAAAACGTAGCTACTGGAAAACAAGTCTTCTCAATGTTTACATACAAACACCAGAAGATGATGGTTCAGTTATAGCTCCAGGTTGGCAGATTTATTACAAAAGTGTAACAGGTTCCAACACCACTTTGTAGCTCTCCAATATCAGTAGGATCTTTAGACTGAGCCAATAAGATGTATTGCTGCCTCTATGAAATAGCTCATAGGGATTGAAGTGCATTGACTATGAAAACATTAAATACATAAAATTATAGATACTAGATGCTAACCCCAGAGGTCCCAAATCACAAGCTCCTTAGTACATTAAGGAACAATCAATTTTATGTTCTCAAGGTTTGTGAACCGAGCCATAAACTTGTACACCATTGAATTTGAAATACCATACCTATGAAAATGAACACAATGCACTGTTTATAACATTGTAGTCTAACTACTTGGCTTGGTTTTAATCCCTTTGGACAGAAGAAGATGGAGACAAGGTTGAGAGAAAATAGCAGCAACTATTTACAGAAATTCTGCAAGCATCTCTTGATATTAATACCGTCATGATCTAGTGATTGAGATGCCACAAAGATGACCCAGGTAAATATACTGACAGAGAAGGACATCCCTGATAAGCTCACCCTCCTCAAAGGGGAGCAGTTGGCAGGACAAAGAAACTTTGATGGTTGCAGGACAAGAATTGTGACAACAAAACTAACCTCCCACAAAAACTGGAGTCAGCAACAACCGTTCTGGAAATTGATGTCCTACTACATCAAAAAGGTATAAAAAGTAATGTGTTATCTACCCAAAAGAAGCCTCTCTGTACAAGATCTCCCAAGACACATGGGACCCTGGCTGGGGACATTTGGCCAACTCCAACCTCTGTGACACAGATAGTCTTTAAGTGAGACTTTGCCATCATTGATTATCCCCACTCCTAGTAGGAGTTTGGTGTTTCACTAGTAACACCCCACAAATATTTACAGGTGGGCCCAAGTAAATGTTTATAAGCAAATACTTCAGAAGGTGGAATTATGTAATAACTTATAATATACGTATCTGTATTTTACTCATTATACGTACATCCACTTTCCTAGTGGTAATTTTGTAGTGACTTGAAATGTTTGTATTTCTACACATATAAAAATACTTTTCCCTATATAGAAATATAAAAATGCTTTTACTAGTAGCAGTTCTACAGCAATTTATAATGAAGAAATTGAAAACTCAGATCTCTGGCTTTGTGCATTGAAGAGTTCTAAGAACACCATGGTCATTACCTTCACACGCTTCCAGGTCAGGTCAACCTCATGGTGGTGACTGCTACACCTAGAGTGTTGGAAAAGTGTTAAAACCAGCTTGTGATGCACCCCAGAGCTACAACTAAGATGACCCAGACCAAGTGAGCTGCCAGAGTTCACCACAGATCCTTTCCTTCCACTGGAGCTAGCCTAGTCAGGGATCAGAAACCCACAGAGTTGATATCAGAGGATATTGCCAACCTATAATATTCTTGCTTAATTAAAAAGGAATGGCTTTGGTCAGAAAACTCAAGTGAAACATGCAACAGAAGTGAAACAAGCCTGCCATAAAATTTGTCAAGCTTGTTTATCACATGAAAGGTGTCTGATGGTTCTGGTACATCACCTGCCTTCTTGGCCAGTGTCCTTATTTGATGGAGCCACTACCTATAAGAATCAAAAGTTCAATAGTTTTGTCTTTTTGTTCTAAGACTATACCCAGCTGTTAGAACTTTGCTACCCATCACATACAAACAGCAGTCATTAAATGGAGCAAAAAGATTTCAGACCACAATGCAAATCAGCTCAGAGTATTAACACCATCTTCACTGCTCAATCCTACAGACTTAAAATTCAAACGACCTTCAGTGGGCTTTGAGATGAAGGAGGGAAGATCTGGCCTTTATTTCATATTCCTTCTTCTTTTAATTAACCTTTAGATAGTTCAGAGTCATCCCTTTATTTCTGAAGTCAAGTGTAGCAATCAGAAAAGCGACTTGCGCTATCAGGAAAATGTCACCATCACCTTTCAAGAGGAATAGAGAAGGTCCTAGATATCTAATTTGGTATTATCCAGTTGGTTCATAGGTCAGCCCAGCAGTTAACCTGGTCTACTCTTTGCTCCACCTCTGTTGGGTTGCTGTTCACACCCAGCCGTGTTGCAACCCCACCACTGTGCCTCCTACCCAACAGTGCTTCATTTTCTTACTTCCAGAACTATTTTCATGTCTCTTCAGACTGACATTTGGTGGAAGAAAAAAAGATATGGTGACAACATTAAGAAAAAAACCACGGAAATCCTTAAAGAATTATTTTTACAGCATTCTGTTCTATTAGGAGGAACTTTCTTTGCCATCAAAGCAATTACTGATATTATACCTGGAAGGTTATTGTGTCTGAAGGAGGTACAGGACATAACCTGCTTGCTGAGGGGAGCTGCTCCAGAGTCTGCCTGACCTTCTCTGGCATGATGGAGATTCCCTTGGCCTGGAAGGCTTTTTCCCCCCCCTTTGTTGGTTTGCTGTTCACCCCCAGCCGTGTTGTAACCCCACCACTGTGCCTCCTACCCAACAGTGAGTGTTGCTTCATATTCTTACTTCCAGAACTATTTTCAAGTCTCTTCAGACTGACATTTGGTAGAAGAACCACCACTGTGCCTCCTACCCAACAGTGCTTCATTTTCTTACTTCCAGAACTATTTTCATGTCTCTTCAGACTGACATTTGGTGGAAGAAAAAAAGATATGGTGACAACATTAAGAAAAAAACCACGGAAATCCTTAAAGAATTATTTTTACAGCATTCTGTTCTATTAGGAGGAACTTTCTTTGCCATCAAAGCAATTACTGATATTATACCTGGAAGGTTATTGTGTCTGAAGGAGGTACAGGACATAACCTGCTTGCTGAGGGGAGCTGCTCCAGAGTCTGCCTGACCTTCTCTGGCATGATGGAGATTCCCTTGGCCTGGAAGGACCCACCAGCAGCCACTCCCACAAGAGACACTGACAAGGTGGTTCTGCAGTCCCCCCACAGCTGTAGGAAGCAGATCAGGGAGCATGGGATGCCATCTCCAGAGAGACCTGGACAAGCTTGAGAATTGGGCCCATGTGGACCTCATGAGGTTCAAGGCCAAGTACAAAGCCCTGCACCTGGGTCAGGGCAGATTCCAATACAGGCTGGAGGATGATGAGATTGAGCTGCATCAAAAGAAGTGGGGCCAGCAGATCAAGGGAGGTGATTCTTCCCCTCTACTCCATTCTGGTGAGACCCTACCTGGTGTAGTGTATTTAGTTCTGAGGTCCTCAACAGCAAAGACATGAACCTCTTGGAGCAGGTCCAGAGGAAGGCCACAGAAGTAATCAGAGAGATAGAACATCTCCCCTATAAAGAAAGACAAAGTTGAGTTTGTTCAGCCTGGAAAAGAAAGGGCTCCAGGGAGACCTTATTGTGTCTTTTCGATTACTTATAAAGGGGCTTGAGGGAGACCTTATTTTGTCTTTTCAGTACTTATAAAGGGGCTTATAAAAAGGACAGGGACAGACTTTTTGGTAGGGCCTGTTGTGATGGGACAAGAGGCAAAACTTTTGAACTAGATTCAGACTAGATCTAAGAAATGTTTTATGATGAGGGTGGTGAAACACTGGAACAGGTTGCCCAGAGAGGTGGTAGATGCTCCATCCCTGGAAACATTCCAGGTCAGGTTGGACTGGGCTCTGAGCAACCTCATATAGTCAAAGATGTCCCTGTTCACTGCAGGGGAGTTGGACTAGAAGACCTTTAAAGGTCCCTTCCAACTCAAACTATTCTATGGTGGTAACATAACCAGAAACAATTTTCAGTTTGTGTAACAGTTGGATTCAATGATCTTAAAAGGTCTTTTCCAACCTAAACGATTCTATAATTCAATTTATTACTTTTCTAACTTCATGTCAAACTTTTCATCTAATACTAGCTCAGTTCAGTGGAAAACTTCAGGTCAGAAAACAATGACTTAACAGAAGAGCCCATCTGCTTCAGATTAGGTATGAAATAAATAGCTTGCAGGATCAAAGCCAAAAAAGCCACATAGGTAAGGCTCTCAAGTATGGAATAATTACCTCGTCCTCCTGGCCTGGGGCACATTTACCAGCTTATAAAGTTAGGATCTAATTTATTTAGAATTAAGCATACGTCTGTTCTAAAATGACCTGTTTTTTGAAAGAATGTAGGTCCCGTGTAACATATAACAGACATTTAGAATGGAAAGAGAAATCCTACTTCCACAGACTTCCTGTGGCCAAAACTGACTCCAAGGGACACCAAATTTCATCTGAATTCTTAGATATCAAATTGCTTTCCCAGGCTTGGAGTAATTGACTCTGCTACTTCTAACTTTTCTTCGCTCATCTGAAAGACATTTCCTTTCATGCTTGTTCACCAATAGCATCTTGGGAATGCTCTTTACATGTACTTTTCTCCCATGTATGTTTTTTATTTTTCAGTGTGTTTGCTCCACATCCTGTGCTTCAGTCATTGTGTATCTGATAAAGTTCCCAGAGCGACTTTGGAGTGCCTAAATGCAACTTCCTCGTCTCCCAACACATTCCTTTTCTCCAGAATTTAGGCTCTTCACAATTTAACATACCTATCTCACCATGCTTCAGAGAGAAAAATGCTTGTACTGAGGGGAAGTGAAATGTAGGCACAAAGAAAGCACATACTCAGAGTAACTTGTTAGCAAGGACTTGTCTCACCTAACTGGAGTCATCTAAAGCAGCGTGTAGTGCAAGATCTGAACATTAAATGCAAACAGAAGTTTGCAAATTACTATTCATTCCACTTGGTGTCTGGGATCACTCTCAGAGAGCTCTACCTTTCTCCAACAGCTACCATGGGACCTCAAACTAGTAATTTGGATTAGAGACAAAACCTTTAAACAGGTGGTTGTCTGGAAGTCAGTGACTGTCTAAATCTTTAGAGCCTGGGCTGATACAGGTAGAAACAAACAGCATCAAGTTTTATTCCTTATTCCAACTTAACCCTTTAACCACATTATTGCTGTCTATCCTCCTCTTAATTTCCTATCTTACATACTACCTGTTCACATTTAAAGCTCAAGAACAAGAAACATTAATACTAGCATGTTTTCCCTTTGGCCTGCCTCTGACCAAGCACACTGGAACTACTTTAGTACCTTAAAAGAGAAAAATCCTAGAACACCTGAAAAATATACAGATCTTATTGAGCCTTCTGAACTTATGTTGACAGAATCTCTTTCTAGTTGCTAGAAAAACCACTTAGACTGATTTATTTGGATGTATTTGCAACACTGCATAGGATGCAGGTATGGAGGACAAGCAAAAAGCTTCCTCTCAGGAGGCTGGGGAGAAAGCAGGTGCAGGTACACATGATATACAAGGAGATAAAACAGCTTTTCTATGTTTTTTCCCATTTTATTTCATTCTAATTTCATTTGGTCTCATTTTAGAGTGTAGATCACTCCAAGACCAGAGCTGAAAATTAGTCATGTCCCATCTAAAGCCTAGTCATGTAATTCAAATAGTAAAAGTGGGAGATTATGTATAAATAATAATTAAAAAGAGCTAGATTAACCTTTTCACATGACAGAAACAGCACAGTCCCATCATATTTCCCATTGAAGATGAAAGATACTAAATATACACCAACATGTTGGATTTCTCCCCCCCCACCCCATTCCAGCTTTCCCACCAGGAATTGTTAAACACTATTTCCTCACCATTAGGCTGAAGAACAGTTACTGCATACAAATCCATAGATGTGTAGTACTGTGACAGACCTACTGGGCTCAGAAGAAAAGTTGCAATGTACAGATACTATTAAAAAGGGAGCTAAGCAGAATTACTGGAAAAACACACTGGTGACGTCAGCCTGAATCAAACATTTCCTTGGTACTAGCAGGGTTTGGTCTGAGACAAACCCTCAGACTCTTATTTTCCTTGCCTTACAATTTGTCCTCACATCTGACTTCATTTGTCAGTAGTGCTAGAAGTTTTCATTGCTCCTTGCTACAGGCTCCCACCTCTCTGCAGGCCAGGCTGACCTTCTACCTGGCACATACCCCGAGAGCTCTCCTACCTTCACCTATCCACAGAGCAGCCATCCTGCTGTTTCTCCACAGGCTTGAATTTTTCTCCCCTAGGGCTTTAGATCCCCAGTGAAACAGCAGCAGGCCTTCTGGCTTTAAAGGATACCTTTAAAACAGACATTCACCCAGCCTTCAATTTTCAAAGGCTAGCTGCACAACAGAAAGAAATACTTCAAGATGAATGAAAAATTAGCATGTTCTATCTGCTTCAGTATTATGAAAACTATATTTAGAACCTTTCCCCACTTAAAAAATAGACTTTAAAATACACCCCTGCTATAGTTAAATGAATGCTTGCTTAGAGAATGGAGATAAACCGCCAGCATTTAGAATGAGAAGAAATCAGTAGAGGTTTTATTGCTAAAAGGTCAACAACACTTACGAACTGATTCAATCTTTAAAGCCCTGCAGAATTTCATTTAAAAAATAAAACACCGTGGAAAAAGAAAAGCTCTGAAAAACAGGAATCTGAAAGGAGTTTCTCACGTCGTGACCCCATGGTGGAAGTGCTGTTGCAAAGCGAATGCCCACTGCCACCTACAGTCAAAGATAAGCCCACACAGTGCAAGGAGAAGCTTTGCCTGAACCTAGGATGTCTGATTTCCAAACCTTAGCCTTTAAGAAGTGTGTGAGCTGAGCTCTTGCTCTAGAAGGCTGATAAGGCTTTCAAGAAACGCTACACACGTTCAAGATTGCCTGTGACAAAAGCAGCAAGGAAAACAAAAGACAACAATAGTGTCACCCTTGACGTGTCTATTGGCAACAGACAATAGCACAGAAGAAAACCAGATCCTCTTAAAATACACTCTAGATTTGAAAAAAAAAAAAAAGCAGTTCTTATACACACACGTACCACCATCCTGCTTACAGCTGGCAAAAATAGACTGGTAAGAGCTTTTAAAACAACATGGGAAACAAAGAGCAGGGTTTTAAATGGAGGGAGCCAAAAAGAAAAGAGTCAACTGTGTTCACAGTGACATGTGGAAGCGTGTTACTTCTGCAAGCATGGTCTTTTCTCTCTGCAGCAACATGAAACAAAAGCATGCAACACAGCCAGCACACGCATAGAATATTCCCATCATCTTCCCTACAAAGCATGATCAAGTTCTGTACAACTTGCAAAATAACTGTAAGAAATTAATGTTTACGATCCTGATTGAAATCCTGATTTAAAAAAAATATACTTGCAGAAGAGTACTATTTAGAATTCTGTCTCCAGATGAGATAAAGGCTTTGAAAAACAAATAGAAAGCACAATTTCAAAATCATTCCATTTATAATTTATATTCATTTATCATTTTCCCCAGTTAGGAATGAAATTGGGCTGAAGTTAAGACAAACTTTTTTAACATTTCTAATGAGCACAAACTCTTTGCAGAATTTGCCCTATTATGCTGAAATACTTCAAGTTTTTCTCTTCTCCCAACAAGTGATAAGCAGTGTTTAAATATTCTTCTCATTAGGTTAAAATATGAGATTTTGCACAGACCAGACAAATAAAGGCAGCAACATTGAACAGAAAGTTTAGAGCCTCTAATATAGCACAGTTATTGTCAAGATCTTACAGGAAAAGCATTTATGAAGAGCTGGAATATTACACATATTGAAATAAATATACACACACAGGTTTTTTTGTTTGTTTTAAGATTGGTGGAGCATTTACCTTAATTCTATTTGAAGAAAAGTAGGACAATGGGACAATTATATGTGCATTGAAGATCTATCATTTCCTTGGAAAATCAAATTTACTGAATGTATCTAAGACAACAATCCTTTTCATTCATAATCAGCTTCACACTACTGAAAACATGAGTTACCACATCTTCAGGGCTAGCATGCCACAGATATAATTTTTTTTAAGTATAAATAATAAATAAAATTAAATGTATAAATCCTGACAGAGCTCCTTGAAAGCACTTGGCCTTCTATAAACAGGATAAAAATGCTGTGCTTGTGCAGTAATGGCATGAGAAAAAACAATGTCCAGATCTGAGACTGCCACAGTTGCCTTTCCAAAACCATTTTCAGATGCAAATTTCCAGACAAATTAGCACAGCAAGGTTGCACGTTGACCAACTCTGCCAAATTAAAATACTAGTAGCTGTATTACTCACTTTTACCACACTTACCCAAATGGGTTAACAAAGTAATTTTTATAGCATACTCTAAATAATAGTTTAAGGTAATTCCTTTTCCACACTCTTGGTCCTGCCTATAGAAAGAAGCCCCCTCCAAAAGCTTTATGGCAAGACAGTATCAACACAATTGAATTTACAAGTTCAGTTTGCACCATTCATGATGCACCAGCAACTCTTCAACTAATTTCCCCTCCAGCAGCAATTCCTACGTGCATGGATCTGGAATAATCAGCATCACAGGGCACTTCCAGTCATCCAGTTTCTGGGCTATGTAATGGCCGTACTTGGAGGTGTCTACAGACAGAGATTTCCATTCATTTGAGATTGTTCCTTTATGCTGGACACTGTAGGAAGTTTGAACCCCTGTCACAGCAGGGCCCCTGCTCTGTTTCAGTTTGAGAAGACCATCCTTCCTGAGAAATCTCTGAATACTCAGGTTGATCAGGGCTGCCTTAGATGTCAGCAGGCTTCGTGTGAGCAGAGAGAGACAGGCTGTCATTAAAAGACAGGCTCATCTAGACAAGAATCCCTCTGCTATATATTATCCCCCAGATAAAGCAGCATAACTAAATAATCCTGACTCTAAGAGGACCAGTCCTCCTTGGGTGTGCGTCTGTCCTGTCAGCCAGATCCTGCTTGCAGGCAGGAGAAAGAAATGCAAGTAAAATCTCAAATAAGGAAATGTATAATTAAGACAGTTTCCCTGCAGGAGAAGAGCTTTGATAGGTGTGAAGGACTGAGGGAGAGGAGCACACCCCAAGGCTCACCATTCATAGGCTGGGTTCAGATTGAAATGAAACACTGTGGCTTAGACATGTGCCAGTTTTTAGATTTTGAGAGTTAGCAAAAGTCTGACTGGGATGCATATACAGGTTTTTCCCTCCTTTCACAAGCTGTAGTGTGTAAATATACCTCTTATGCTACAAAACAGAGATATAAGCTCTGACTCACTTTTCTTCATTTCTATTCATAAGAAAAAATGTACTGAATGTTATGGGAATAGAGCTGGGGAGACCTGGCCAAGACCAGGTGGGAAGTGGAGACCAACCCTAAATGGGTGAACACTTCAGCAAGCTTACCAAAGTCACCTGCAGCCAAAGAGAACTCCAGAAAGCAAACAGCAACTTTACTCACACGGTCAAACCTTTCATAGCACCTAGTTTAACAAACTAGGGGGGAAAAAAAAAAATACTTACAACATTGTCCTGAGAGAGTGGGCTGCATTTTATAGAAAGCTGGAAGCACATCAGTCTTTTCTCATATGCTTCTAGTTACTGTCTTTACTCTGTAATAAAACTGTCAAGTTTTTTTTTTGGCTATTGAGAATTCTCTGCCTCTCCTGTCAGCCACTATAACCTATAAATATTTCAAAATATATCCTATTTATATCTGTTCCTCTTTAAACTGTATAAGAGTAGGGAGAAGCACTTAGGAATCAGATACTGTTTGGTACATTTAATGAGCTGCAGAGCATTATAAGCATATGCATACACATCAACTCCATCAGCCTCATTAAGACTTAAAAAACATTTCTTTCTATTGAAGGAAATTAAAAGTATAGAGTTCACTGATGAAAGACTGAAATTTGAAGTGTGATAATTAACTTGGAGGTGACTTCTTGTTTTAAAGTGATTGTATTGCTCCTGGAATCTAAACCACTGTCTCCCCATTACTGAACACAGCACTGCTATGAAGACTTGGCAGCTCAGCCTCACATCTGACATCACAATGACAGCTCAGATGATGTGCACATGTACAGCTCAACTAGAAATCAAAACTTCTACTTCCCAGAAAAGCTGGTGCTTGTTATCATCTCACTATGATCAAATGCCTCAAGTGATGGGCACCACACGAGAACAGAGGCAAGAGCTTGTGTTACAACGTACAAAATGCTGCATTAAAACAAGGGCAGTGTTGAAAAGATGTTTGGTTTCTTTGTACTCTACTCCTGTTTGTCCAGGCAGCTTGGGGAGGCTCTTAATTTTAAAGTCTGTTTTTTTAAAGGGTCAAATAAAAATTTCTTTTGTCACAGAAAATATTTTTTTTAAGTCTTTCCTTGTCCAAAGGAATCTAAGAAAAGATCATCTAATAGAGCTTTTTTGGAGGCTTAGGTTGGCTTTTCTTGATCTTTTGAAAGTCAAATAAGGACTGTGTGTTGAAATAAAGCTCATGACCCAGCAAGTACACTGAGCACTGATATTTGCATGGAAGGACAACTCTGGCACATCTCCACTCACTATCAAGTGTTTTTGTAGTAGATAAGATTCTTTAAGTACTCCACATTTCATATTAAAGATGAATCCAGAATTCATAAATAAGGTTTTTTGTTTGTTCTTGCTGTATAACCATTTTCCTGAGAATTCCCAAGGCTCTTACTTCATATTCCTTCCCCAGATTTCTAGCTATAAATCATTAAATAGGCAATACTCTCCTAAATACCAGTTTCTCTGAACAGCAAAATACAGAGTACCAAACTTGCCATTGCTAATCCACATTTGCATTGCTTAGCCAGAAACTGAGATTAATGAACACCAGCTGTGAAATTATTTCTAAACAATCAATATGTAATAGATGATGAGGTTATCATAGAGTGCTTTTCTCATAGCCTAAAAGCAATCATTTGAAATGACCTGTGTAATGGAAGCCAACTCACAACTGCAAGTTCACGTTAAGGGTAAAGGGAACTCTGGAAAAAAAAAAAAAGTAAAATTTGCTAATTTGTCTGTAAGAAAATGGCATTTTGAGTGTTTTTTTTCTTGCCAAAGATTGGGTTAGAAAATTTTTAAAAGTAGCAACTCAGCATTGAATCCTGAAGGACTCTGAATACAAACCACGCTTATGCATAACAAAGTATTTTCCTTACAGTGGCTGATGGGTGTGTTTTACAGAAAATGAACTGCAGTCTCATGTGAACTCTTATGAGAAACCTCATTGCTGTACTTCTAATCAAGTATTTGAGAGGACTTAAGTTGTCTTTCCTTAGAATGAATCTTGTAATTTTCAAAAAGCAAAAAGTCTGGAGGAAAAAAAAAGTCACCTTCCTAAATTTAAAGTGTCATAAGTGCCAGTATGTACTTAACTGAGAAATACAAAATATCTGTTTTCAGGCGTGCAGAGGAAATTCAGATATTAATTCCTTCTGTATGAATCTTGAAGATGACCTGCAGTGACTTTCTGTTGACACATATAGAATAAAAACCTGTATTGCTTAATTCCTTCTGTATGAATCTTGAAGACCACCTGCACTGACTTTCTGTTGACACATAGCAATACAGGTTTTTATTCTATATTTGTGAATTCATTTAGAAAAGGGGTGAACTAGTCTTTAAGCTACACTTTGCTGGACAAAAGACAAACTGGTGTTTTAGCAGAGGCAATGAGAGTGTAATTCTATCCTTAGTTTGGGACACAATATGGTAGGAATGTTGAACTTTGGGCCCTTGATGGTAAGATGAAGAATATGAGATAGAAGGAACATGTTGAGAGATGTGCAGATGGAAAGATGAGGAAGTGAACTGTAACCTCTTCCGTTTTATAGTCACCCATTAAAAAACATTTTTATCCTTGCAGCTAATTCAAGACCTTTTTATGATGAAGGAATCCAGCAGTTTGCTTCTAAAGTTATCTGATTTTAGGGTTATTTAAAAATGTTCAGTTCTGACGTATGAACTGCATGTTCTGCCCTTTTAGGGCTGTTCTAGGTCCTAGTCCTGGTCTTAGCTGCCACAAATATTCAGAAACAGAGCCACTAGGGAAAGCCCTGCACATAAAGTTTAAAAGTTGAAAGGTCAAGCTTATGGCCTCCTCTGTCATTGAGGAAAGAGGAGTGTAGTCCAACTTCAGTTCTCCTGCTGGAGGTCCCAGCAAGAAAAAGGAGCCTTCTTCAGGACCTGGGGCATGGAGCAGGGAGAGAACAAAGCTGTGCACTGCAACCTATGTACCTGACATGTTTCCTGGGTCTTGGATGTTGACTTTGCTCCTGGATTCAGAAAGGAAGTCAAGCAAAATGCCAGAATAGTTTTAATGGTATTTCATAATCAAGATGGAGAAGTCCTGGGGTTATTTCCTTCTTCATTTTGTGCTTCCTCATCCTATGTACATCAGGAAGACCATTCTTAATGCAAAGTCAGAAAAGAAATATTCCAATAGAGTCTTGAGGAAAGACTCCAAAAAGACACAGAAAGACTACAGTAAAGGTAGATGATCACTGGACTCCTTCCACATTAAGCCACTGAAGTTGCTTGCTGTTTTGAACATGTTCATGGATGGTTTTTCAGTCAGATTGTGGTGGTAAAATGAGTATTTACTGCTTTTCTACAAGAGAACGTTACAGAATGTGAAGGCACGGATGCACAAATTGATGTTGATAACATCACTTCCAAAAATTATGGCTTCCAGAAGGACTTGAGATGAGACAGCATTTCAGCTGATAAATACTAATGAATGATTAATAATGTGCTATATCACAGTAATTCCCAATTCAGGAGACAAGACAGAAGCATCATACAAAATGACACAAGTACCTTCAATTCCTGCAGACAATCAAGCCCTTATGAACAGAGGCAGTTCCAACAGTGTCTAGCAAATTCCTGACACAGTTATTAAATTTGAGAAAAATGCCAATGGTCTACTAACCTCCTGCATGAGGAACGTTTATTATATGAAACGGTTTAAATGTGAGATTCAGTTTTAAACAGTCAGAAAAACTACTAGATACACTTTGCTGACAGAATAGACTAAAACGAGTTATTTATTGTAACTCTTCTCCTGGCTTCAGGAGTTGGTTGCTTTAGTCAATGTTGAGAAAAGACTGAAAACACAATTTTTCCAAGACACTCACCAGTTTGCTTAGAAGATTTTGCCAAATACAAGGAAGATAAAAGCCATAGTGTAGCAAGGAGGTGATCTAAAATAGTACACATTACACAGACAGGTGATAAAGTCACTTGTGCAGATTTCACTGATGGTTCAGCCTGTGGTGTTTCGCCACTCTGTCCAAGTATATTGTGCTCATACTAACAAACAGTTGCACAACCTCCAGCTAAGCCCAGGACCTCAGAGTAATGAGCATGCAGAGAAAGGTTTTGCCTTACTGAGTACAATGACAAGAATAAAAATCTGTTGGTAATATGCTTAGGTAGTTCAGGAGTCACCTGCCACATGCACAAGACCTCTTGCTTATCATTGCTCCTTAGGTACTGTGTCCTGCTGAGTCCAATGCTGCATGAAAGAAAAAGGCAAGACTCAAATGGTCAGGTACACTAAAGAATTAAATAAGATTATAAAAATAAACTACTATGTGGTGTTACAACCAATCTTATACATGAGCTTTCTGAGGCTGGATCAAGAAACACTAACACTGGAATGTATATGGAAAAAACTGTAATGAGCCATGCTCTAGCTAGACAGCTTTATACTTTTCCCCCTGTCTGGATTTTCCTGTTGTCAGGTTGATTAATGGAATGTCTTCACGTTTATCTGCTTTTGGATATCTTAAATCTCAACAAGTCCATTTCATGTTCTTGCCACCAACATTTCCAGTAGATTTCTTCTAGTATGTCAAAATGACAGATAAGTTCCTGCAGCCAGCCTTGTAGAGAGCTCATTATTGTTTCAGAGACTTGTGTACTCACCCTGGAGGTCCTCTGTACAAAGGCCTCCAGAGTTTTAGGTCATTTTATAATCTACGTTGAATAAAGGTGTCATTTCTCTACAAGAAAAAGCTTCAGAACAGAGTTCAAGACCACGTTCTGAATTTAATACTGTTTTATATCATCGGTCCATATACTAAGTAACAAGAATAGAAATAACTGCAATAGACACTAAGTAACTCAATACAGCACACGTTTGATCAGTTTTATTTGGTTGTTTGCTCTATACTGATGTCCCGTAAAGTTATTTTTGAGAGTTTCATTATTTTTCTTCCAAAAGTTTCAAGCTTTCACTGGCAACACAGCAACATTACCATTTAATTCTTGTAAAATGTTGCTGGTTTGAAGCTAGCATCCAGTAATCACTTTCCATGTTTGAAGAGAATTTTGAAGAAAATACAACTGAAATCCTTCATATTAATCCCAAGTAAACCAATTCTTGCCCTCCCTATGGGTTTTTACATGCAGTGGTAAACTCAATCAGGCTCCAGTGTGGCTGTATCAGTAATGGTACTTTATTGTCATTGTTTTCACACTGAATGAGTGAATTTGAGTGAGCAAAGATACGGTAGACTGATCAACCACGTTGATCTGTTGCTTCTACATGATTAAAAAAAATCGTGGCTCATATTTCAGAACTTGTGACACTGGGCTGGAAATTTGGGAGCAGGAAGGAGGAAGACAATATTTGGTTTGGGTTTTTTTTTTTGTTGAGTTTTTTTTTGAGTTCTGGGGCATAGGATTGGACCCTAGAGTAGGAAGTTTTCCCATGTTCTTTGCTGTTGTGATGTTTTCTTAGTATGAAAATTTGCTTGTTTGCTCCATAAGAACACATGCTGGTTTTCCTAGTCTATCTAACTAGAACCTGCTACATACAAAATATGTAAACCATGTAGATCTTCCAAGTAATTATTAGATAAAGCAGAAGCACAAGATAGGGTCAAATAGGTAATTACTAACAAAAGATATCAACTGCCAACTAGATACTTGAAGTTAAACTTAATGAGTTGCACAGTGAGCTCCATGTATATGTCTAGAAATTACTATTTTTATTTTATTATTTTTTAAAATTTTACTATTTTTTTATTTTTAAATTGTCATTAATATGAAAATCTAGACACCAACTTCCTGTTTGTATCCAAATATGTAAAAGTATGTATTTACAAAAGTAAATATTTCTCATTCTTCAGCCTATCTTGAGAGGGTCATCTGCTTTGCGAGCTGTACCTACAAGACAGATACCAGAGATTTGTGAAAATTCTCCTGCCCTCCAGAGGGGAGAGCCTTCCCTTCCTCTAAGTAAGAACCAGCTAGGCTGGTCTGTTCCCCTGGAAGGATGATTTTACAAAAATCAGAACTTTCATACAAAATGAAGGGCACTTTCTCTCCATGTGAGGCCAGAAAAGTGCCTCAGGAGATCATCTGGTTCAAATCACATCCTTTTCCCTGCCTGCTTTTCTGAACTGGTTTATGATCAAGTGACCAGTGCCTTTCAAGACCATGGAATTATAATTCCTGATAAAATAGTAAGGAGCTCAGACCATGCATCTATGTTAGTATATTTATATCTTTTATTAAATAAATTATTTAGTTTGATTTACCCACCAAAGATATCTGACTGAATGCTTCAACATGGTTAGTTAATTGTTTATTTAGAGAAGATAATCACTTTGACACTTAGATCTACCTTTCACTGATATAGACAAGAAGCTAGAAATCTAATGATAATGGTGCCATTGGCTAGTCAAGTCCTCTTTTTTTTTAAAACAGTCAAATGGAACATACACTTTGAAAAACAAGAAGTACAAAGGAAGCAACTAATAAATTTAGATTAAAAACATGAAAGCCAGAAGCATGAAGTCAAATACTATTCAATTTCAGCTATTGATGGGACCTATATCAAATGTGAAACTGCCTCTGCTGTTCCGTTCAGGTTGAAATCACAGTTGAAGTGCCTCGTTTTGCTCATTGATCAGTATTAACTTCAGTCTTTCATTGGTGTAAATAAATCCTTAGGTATCAACTCACCACTTTACAGCATTAACTCATCAACACTACTTACAAGGTCAAGGGACAAATACTTTAACTCAGTTCAAATCTTAAACTTTTACCTTAAATTTTGTATCATCTGGTTACACACGTTCCTTCCTCAAACTCTCCAGAAAGTGAAAAATGATATTCTTTACAGAAGTTTAACACTCAGATGGAAAAAAAAAAAAAGCCAACTTGTCATGATGGAGAAGGAAAACATTTAATAGCTTTCCTTCTGAAAAGTGGTTACCACTTTACACAGTGGCTTTTTCCTCCTCTAGTTGACAGGACACAGAATGTTTAAATGAGAACATCTGCAGCGTTCTTTCAATACTCTGGGGAAAGCATGAAAAGCAATATGTTAGGGTAAGAGTAGAGGCAATGGGGATTCTTCCTTCACAACTCGGTCAAAAGATGCCACATGTTGGCATCTTTAATTTTTAAAAATGAATTTACTGAGAGTTCTTAAAGAAACCAGCTGTTGCTACTGTATCTGTGCTTCAAAATCCTCTGAGTCTAGCAGTTGGAAGCTGACATACTTATTCTATTAATTTAGATGTCTGTGAGCATTTCCCATAGAATAATTGTGCTGCATAATGCATGACTATTCATTCTCTGGTAATGTCATTTTGAAAGAGGAGCAATAGATGGAGGGGAACGGGCAATGTCTTTGAATTCTTTTGCATCAGGGTCCAAATGTTACACTTAAAAGTCTGAATAAAATCTAAGTGTCAGTGCTGCTTTCATAAGGCTTAAGTTAATCCAGTCCTGCCTAGGTCTGAGTGATCATCAGCATTCCCTTTTGGTTTTTGAGACATAGTAGCCCATTTTTTATACAGTCTGGATGTAGATCTGTCTTGAAAAAGGACACAGAGCAAACCATGGACAAGTCGCCTGCCTAACCATCATTTACTTCCTCAGTGAAATAATTCTCCAAAGAGACAGTAAATACAGCAAACAGCTCACTAAATGCACTTGGGTTTGCTACTCTTAAAGCAGAGGAAAGTTTTATAGAAAAAAACAAACCAACACCTCCTGAATACTAATCTTATGTCAGCCTTTTTCCCCATTGTCTTCCAACTTTCCTGATGGATCTGTTGAAGAAATGGCATCCCTAGGATATTGTAAAACCCTGGAGAGTGGACTCTCCAAAGAGGTGATCATTTGCAGAAGCTACAATCTTCTCAGTTAAAGCCCCTCTCCCCCAACCCAGTCATGGCTATAAACACTCAAACTAGTCATACTCAAGCAGAACTTGTAGAACACTACTCTTCAGCCTTCTCTTGGCCAAGTCCAACACAACTGTCAGGTGTAGAAGGTCTCACATTTTCATATCGTGCCATAGATGCCATAATAAAGAAATATGAAGACTTTTAAGGGGAATAAGAACTTTCAAGGGAAATGAGAATGCTCACTAAACTACCTATTTATAGTATTAAGTTGTGTTCATCTGTTTTCTTATACAGAAAAGTCATCTAGAAGTTCCCTGTTCCTGCTGTTTTACCATCCCATGTATTTCTGCCTTGAATGGTTTAACAGAAGACACTTAGAAGTACCTGAGTTGTTGTAGACAGTGTGTCTGCTGCACCTTGCTATGAATAATACATAATTGCTTGGTGGACATGACCCAGAAAGAAAAGTCCCTGGGCTTTTGGTCCATATGAAGTAAGAAGATGCAGATCTAGGTCTTTTGTCAGGTCAGCCTAATAAAAAAAGAGTCACAATGCCATGGGAACTTATTAAAGCATCTCAGTAAAAAAAAAAAAAAAAAAAAAGAGGGTCACAATGCCATGGGAACTTATTAATACATCTCAGTGTTTATGTTAACTTGGTGAATGGAACACAGATGAAAGCTCAGAAATGCTGCACTTGGATTCCCAGTGTGGGTAGTCTCCTTCCTTTCAGTCTTGATGCTCTCAAAACCAGTCCAGTATTGGGGGGCAATTAAATAATACCTCATATCAAAGACTAAGAACTATGAACCACTCATTAAAAACAACTTCAGCACCTTAGCTGCAGGATTTCTTTTGGTTTAACCTCATGTAATAGGTATTTTACACTGGCTAGCTAAAGAAATCAGTGTCAAACATCATGAGGCTTCACATCAACACTAGCATCACCCACAGTTCTCAGCACAGACTGACAACAATGGACTTTGTGTAAACCACTGAGGCTAGAAGTAATTTAACTGAAGAATAAAAGCTTATTAGAATAAAATTAGGGTGACCAAAGAAGTAAAATGGAGATGCTGCTAACAGGAGCACAGAAATTGAAAGAGTTGAGATATCAGAGGAAATCAAGGTTAAAGGGTGAAAGTTTGGTCTGTTCTATTTGAGGAGATGGCAATATGGATTAAAACCAACCTTTCTGTCAGGAATCTCTATACCTTATAACACCAAAATCCATACTACTTTTCAAAAAACCTTTTCAAACCACTTTAGACTCAGTAACACAACTTCTCATCCCATACACGTAGTTGTCATTTCTTATTATCTTCAATCACAGCATAAAGCCATAAGAAAAGAGTGAGTGGCACAGACTGATTTGTCCCATGGATCAAATCTGGCCAGGCTAACAAGAGCCTTCTGATCCATCAATTATCTTTAAAGAGATATAGTAATGAACTACAAATCTAACAGCAAAAAGAAGAAACAATGATAAAAAAAGTTAAAAATTGGAATAGACTGTATGAATTGAGGTGAGCACAGCCAATGAGAGAAACAGAAGTTAAAGGTCTAGCAAGAATGAATTAAAAAACCAGCAATCTCACATGGAAGCTGCTTTAAAGCCTCCTCACAACTTGCCAAGAGGAAAAACAAAATCTGTACTGGCTGTTTGTATGCAGGTTTGTTGCTTCTTTTATTTAAACAGAGAATGCAAGGAAATTCTGAAGAATTAGGGACCTATCAGCTCTTAGTCTGCACTCTGCAGTTTTTCAAAGTACAAAATAATTGGTTCAGTGTGGTACTAGTTATCAACACAGAGAAACCTGAAAGTCTTCTCCCATGGTGTCAACAATAAGCCATTTTTCTGTCATCAGCCTGCTTCTGAAGGAAAACATGATTCTACCACTGTATACAGCATTTATAAACTATAATAAAAATTCCCCTTTGATCACAATAATAACGACTATGAATTTAAGCACTCAATAACTACCCTGCTCTTGATAAGTGTAAAAATGAACAGGCACTGAAACAGCTATGAGAAACAGTCATGAACTGAGGTGACAGCAAGAGTAAAATGACCACATTGCACAAAAGAAAATATGTAGAGTTCTTGAGAAAGAAATAAAAACATCCTACCTCAAATATATGACGCAGTAAAGTTAAATCAAACTCTACAATGAAAGCAGGGCAGTGCTCACCACAAACAAATCATGTGCTCATCACATGCACAAAGGGAAGATCATTAAAGAAAGAAGTGACTGTGAGAGAACACAACACTTAAATAAAATCTCAGGAGAGTCTACAAAGGAGAGAAATAAAAAA
>NW_008580735.1:120037-162288 GCF_000691845.1 Merops nubicus | reverse complement strand
GGGGTAGGGACGGAGAAGCGGGGGGTGGCCGGGGAGGGCAGGACTCCAGCCCCGCTGTTGCTGGCCGGGGCGGCGCTGTTCAGCGCCACCGGGGTGTTCATCTGAGGGGTGCTCATCTGGAGATAGTCCTGGTCGGCCAGACTCCCAACGCTAGGCACATTGCTGAGAGACAGAAACCAGAAACAGTCAAAATGCCCTCAGACTGCTCGGGTGGGAAGATCGATTTTTGTCAAAACTGCTTTTTAAATACCAAGAGAGGGCAAAACCTGAAAGGATTCACAGCAACTGCAGTAAAAGATGGACAGGCATTCTGCTCTGAAGCTCTTACTCACATCTCTCAACTAAAACTGTGATTCCCATCATGAACACACCGTTGTTTCTTATCAGTATAACAAACCAGCATCATCCCAGGCACTGAGTCCTCCTTCAAGATTATTCTCATGGCCTAAAACTCAAAAAGCTCTTGAGAAGAATCTGTAGCTAAACCATCAAGTACAGATTTTAGGATATTTGTAACTCTTTACGGGAAAAGAGAATTGTAGTTGTTGTTTTAAACACAATTATCTGTAAAGAGATAGAGATCAGTGGAAATGAAGAAAATACTGCAGGGGCATAGAAATCTGACTTTATTTCAGAAATCAGCATTTTAAGCAGCTATCAGAAGTCACACATGTGGCACATACAGGATATTGCCTCATGGTGGTACAAAACTGGTAACAGCATTTCAGACACTAAAAATGCCAATACTCATTTAGGATTACACAGTCTACAGCACAATATGATACGTTCCATTACCAGCTCTTAGCCCAGTAAAGCTAAGCATCATATTTTTGGGTCATCTCCTGTCATGACTGGTTTTTATTCCTCTGTTTTTGCCATTTTCTGCAAAATGTAAGAGACCACAGAACAGTCTGTGAATTCCCATGAGATCTATCTTCTCTTTGGAATGACTCATATCAAGAAACAGGAAATGTGTGCCCAATCAAAAGAAGACGATCTTAATTTTTCTCTTTCCAAGTTGCAAATAAGCTGCTCATTTTTCTTGAGGTGTGTTCATTACATACTAGGGCAAGGAAAAAAATGTAAGAACTCAAGGAGTCTCTTGATAAAGGAGGGGGAAAAGGTTTTTTTTTCATATTTGTGTCTTCTTACTGTGTATTTTGTGTTATTTAAACAGAGTGCTACATTAATGCTCACATATCATTAGTGACTTGAAAAGAAAAATAGTGAAGATCTTATTCCTTAGGATCATGTGATTACTTTGAACTTTCTCATGTCCAGCTGAAAGCAAGAGAGGAACAGAAAAATGAGCAAAGGTTTGAAGGAGCTGTGAATCTGAAGCATACTGAATGCCTCAGACTAAGAGGAAAAGGTGACCTAGAAACCTCGATTGGCAATCACCACTCCGTCAGAAGCCTGCAGTAATAACCTTCACTCTAATTGGATTATATCAAAAATGAAAGGGTTTTTTTTTCCCCCCAACAAACACCTGAAATTAATAACCAGCTCAGGCCTGGTGAATCAGTTACCGTTAGGAAAAAAACCCTGAGAATTAAATTGCTCCCTAGGCACTATCAAGGGTTTACAATTTCTTTTTTGCAATTCTTTGGAGAACACTGAAGGATCCTTTGGAGCTGGGAAATGGCTGAAGGATTTACAGACTGATTTAAAGATACAGACTGCTTCCTCCACAAGTGAATGCAGTGCAGCAGAAGACCTTTGTACTATTCCTATGCCTTTTAAGAGGCTTTATTAATTAGTGGTGTAAATTCTTGATAGCTTTCGAAGTCTCCAATAACAAGTTTCTTCCCTAAGCATAGCTAATTTCTGAGATCTGGGTCAGGAATACAACCTTTTAAATTTAGTAGCAGTGTTTGCTCACAGGTGACATACTGTAACACCACCAACTTCCAAAAGCTGTTTCCCAATTCCTGCGTTCTTACTGTCAGAACTTTTTGGATCATGGGCAAGGACAAATTTAAAAGGTCTAAAATACATTTGCAGGTTATTTTATGGTTCTGGTGTGTAGTAAAGCTCTGTTAATCTATGCAAACGTTTTAACTAACAAACCACTTTAGTCACGGGCATTACAAAATAATGTCCTACAAGACTGTACTTACTTGTAGCCATCCCTAATGAAAGTGGCTGCAGGCGGCAAAGGAAGTTGTTCAATTTTAGGAGGAACAGCCCAAGAAGGCCTGAAAATGCAGGCATCTGGTATCTTCAGAGGTAGGAGGCACTGGCTTGGCAGCATCTTCAGTGGAGCAAACAAGGAGGAGCCCACAAAAGGTTGAAATGATGGAATTTTGTGCACGTACGAAAAATCCTGTAAGATCCAAGTGACACCGTTTACAACACTGTGGTAAGGCTGCTCTTTAGCTAGAGAGATTTATTTCTAATTAAAACCTATGCTGCTATTTGAACCTTCTACAACTGCCATTTTTTTTTTCCCCAACATTAGGTATATTTATTCACTCTACAAAACATTCAAGAGCAGTTCCTTCAAAGAAACTCAGCTGAGGCTCCTTGCTATGCTGAGGTGCTCTACAACTTTCATATCACTACATTTCACAGTTAGTCTCATTTAAGACAAACTACATCTGAAAAGTGACTAGTGTATCATGACATTTTCATACTACCTGGCTTTAAGCAGCTAGTTTAGGCACTTAAAAGATTGATCTTTGCAAAGCTTCAGCACGGACAATGGAGAGAGAGGCTGAGTCACAGCATGAAGAAACCCCAGGTGCCTTAAGTCAGTCTCTCTGAAAAACCCCCACACTGGGGATTAATATGATCCAAGTAATAAGACATGGACACCTTATGCATGCTAAATAATAAATATAAACATATAAACAAGCCAGTAAATATAGTATTAAATCCAAATGACGTCTAGTCAAACTGGACTTGCATTGACTGGCATGGTTGTTTGTAGAGAATGATGACAAGAACTTCAGCCAGAGTTTCCAGAGCTATCCTGAGCTTCTTTCAGAAGAAAAGAACTAGTCCTTTTGAGGCACTACTGCAAAGTAAAAGTCATTATTAAAATACCAACAGTAGTCTCTCTCAGAATGTCAGTATTTAACATCTCAGGTGTTGGCATTTTTTTCCCTTGCACCTTGTAAAGCATTGAGAGATGGGAAATGTGTGGAGTACTATCTTCTGCTGCTGACACTCAGCACAAGGAAGCTACTTACATGTTCTCAAAATGATTAGCAATGGGTTTGGGTGCTTGTTTCCCCCACTGGTGTACATGAGCAGCTGTGACACACTTAAAGGCAAAGTAAACTGTGCTGCTGGAAATGTTATCAGGCAGAATTCAAATATGTATTTTAATACTCCTAAAATGATTGCGAGGGAGATTAAAATATCTTCAGTATCAATGACACCCTAAAATCTGTCCCCACTCAAAAACTTTCAGCTCAGCAAATTCCAATACAGATTTTCTTTCCAGGCCCAAATTATGCCAGTCTTAAGCAAAGAGTTTATGCACAAATAGAAGAAAAAACCCCAGCAAGGTCTGTGGCAAGGCAAAGTCTTACAAATCTTATAAAAAATATTTCAGAATCCTATAATGGTGTGGGAATTGGTGGCTGCAATAACTAGGCAAGGCAAATGGACAGCTGGATTTCAGCAAAGCCTCTAAGATGGCTTTTCTCAGCATGGCTTCAGGTCATGAAGTTGGGATAGAAGAAGAGATCTTGCTCTAGCACAGCAGACACGGTCCACAGGCCCAGCTTTCAGGTGGTCAACTGTCTTCATGAGGAGCACGTGGGTAACTGACTCCCTTACACTTCTGCACAGTCTCTAATTCTCAACAGAACTGTTTGTACAAGCTCTGGACCAGCTCAGGCCCTTGGCAGGCAGCAGCTTAACTCAGAGCCCCGGGTCTGACTGGACACACTCATGGAGACATAACCCCTGGATGCCACAGGCTGCCTCCCTTCCTCCTGCCCCTGGGACAAAACTGAGTGTTTTTACAGAGGAAGCCACCCTGTGCCTTGCCTGTGCTTTACTGTTGGTCTGCCTAACGTTTACTATTACTGCCATGCAGGAAAATTTACTAATTCACAGCTAAGCCATTTATACTAAGATCAATTTATAAGGCAGCATTCTCTGGTTGATATAGAGCCACTTCTTGTCCCTGCATCTGCAAGTGCTCCATCTTCCTGTGTACAGCTCCCTCAGCAATGCAGATGCATTAAAAAAAAAGCCTTGGGATAATTCCAACATCCACAGGAACACCAAATGAGAGGCAAGAAGGTGGTGTTGGGGCGGGGGGAAATGGCTGTTGAAATAGAAGGAAAAGGCACTAGGAGATTAGGCAGGCCTGAAGGGGAAGAATTAGGCTACAAAATCAAGGGTTGGGGACTACCAGGAAGACAGAGTCACAGTGTGTACCTCCCTTTTTATTACCTGCATACAAACAAGCTTGCTGCAGAACAAGGTGATGTGTATTTCTACACAGAAATATGCATTTTTAAATTAAAAAAAAAACCCTCAGGCTATAAGCATGGAAATATGATAATGATAACTTCTGACAAAAGTGATAAGAATTGGCTCCCAAAGTTAAGCAATGCAGAATACACCCCAGCAGGCAGAATGATTTTCTCTTACCTCTTAACCTGTGCTGAAGATGGAACAATGGGATACAAACCAATGTACACCAGGTGATTATGTTAAGTCTTTTTATGTGATGCTATGGCAAAATGGATACATCTGGAGATGTAAAGTTGGGGAGGCAAGGACTAGTACCCAGCACCAGAGTCTCCAGTTAAAAATAGTTCTTTACTCAGATATACCATAGGACTCAATATAGGAGTAACTATGTGACATTACCTGACCTGTGTTATACAGAAAGTCAGATAAGAATGGTTCCATCTGGCCTTAAAACTTGTGAAGTAACATCAGCTGAAGAAGAAACAGAGCAAGTTCAACCCCTGGGCTTTCTCAGAGATTTTCAACCCTAACCAAAAAAGGCAACATTTCAGAGAGAAAAAGGCAGCCTTCCTACATGCATGATTTTATCCTAGCTGCATCCCCAGGGACTGGCAGCAGGGAGGGGCTACACATAAAAGGTGCTACAGGAAAATTATCTGAAGAAATAAATCACAGAACAGCTACAACTGTGAGGGTTATTTTTTTTTTTCATATATGCACATTATTTGTTAGGCATAGGGCTCATTTCACATACATTATTGCTTCTCTCCTCAGAAGACCCAAAACCATTACAAACATAAAATTATGAGGAGAAAAATACCTATAGCTAATATTAAGGAAACAATTAAAGAGCTCTTTTACTAGAGAAGATTTTTTTTTCCCAACTAAGGACTGATATGTGCTTTACATGGATCCAGTTCATCTGTGGAAGTGATCTGCTACAAGCACGACATGTCACTTGTTTATAAAAATCAAAACACACATAGATGAGATAATAGAAATACCACATCTTTGGCACGTTACCTTAATTTCTTCAGGTTTAGGGCTGCCTAATCCATCTTCCACCTCCATTTTAAACTCAGTAAGCTGTGCTGGAACCATGTTGACCATAGGACTTTCCATCATCCCCAAGGTAGTCACGGTCTCCGAACTTACTCCATCTTTGTAACTCATGACTGGGGAGAAGGCAGGGTGTTGTTCTAAAGAAGGTGGTGTTGGGAACATCCTCTGGAGATCTGCCACAGCTAAATATGATGAAAGAATGCACTGTTAATCAGTAAAATACAGATTCTCAAGGAAATCCAATAAACCAGAAGAGATTGACTCAACACTACCTCTTATTTCATCCGCTAAAGCCTCCCAAAGATTCTACAGACGTTACTAATTCTGACACCAGTATAAATCTAGATGAAAAGTTAACTCCTAGGGATAAATTCCAAAAATTCTGAGGGATACTTGGCAAGCTTATTGTTCAACAGAAACAACAAACTGGTAGCTACACAGATTCTATGCACAGTAGCAGCAACAACGAAAAATTTTGTAGTAGAAGAGATTAATTGCCATGAACGCAAAGTTCACCCCAGCAACTGTTACTAAGGAGATCCAGAGTAGCTTCTTCCCTCTCTCAGAGCTGATTCCAAGCCCTGAAATGGGAGGCTTTGGGAATCAGTGAGCACTTAGCTGCATTTTTCCACTGACATACAGTCATTGTAGTCTCATTTGGTCCATAGCGACCTCATCCCTGAAGAGTAGACAGGCCCCTGTTGCTAACACAAACACAGGCAGTTTTCCCTCAGCATCAGACTGCCAGGCACCCAAAAGTGACCAGTGTCAGAGGAAGCCACAAAATTATCATTCTGCATCACAAGACATTAAGCCAGGAAAATCCTTGAATTATGCCTCAGCAAATGGATGCAATGTAATCATCATCATATCTAGTGCAACACAATCAAACAATAATCAGAACAAAGTCTTGTATTTTCTCCCCAGCTACATTCTTTTTCCTTGTGGCTACCAACTTCCACATTTATTTTGCTTAAAAATCAGAATATATGCTATCTTTTCCTGACCTGAATTAGGAAGAGATACTCTCTGGCCATAACTATCACTCTGTTAAATTCATTGTTAAAATACCCAAACTAGAGAACGGTAAATTCCTCTAGATGTCTCTTCTTAAATACTTCTTTTTCTGATTGACTAAATGCCCAATTCCACTCCCACTCCTATCCATCCATCCAACCCCAGCTGAGAGGACACAAAGACATAACTATGGCTGCCTAAAGTTCTGGAAAATTCATAAGTAAATACAAATGGATTTGCAATTAGTAAACACTGTGTTGTGGAAATCCAAAGTGGTGAAACAGCACTACTCTCAAAAAATAATTGGAAAAAAAAATAGAAGTAGGTGATGGAATTAAAATTATATATAGTATACCAATACATATGCTAACAGCATGTTTTAGTAGGATGCTGGAACCTCAAGATATGTCTCCACTCTGCCTTAACAGAACCCAAACCTGAATTTCCTTCTTTTGTGCACAGAAATTAGATGGTCTATTCAATTCTTAAGACAAAATGAAACAACTCAAGTAGGTGAAGTTGCCTCCAAATGGTAGTTTTGTTGGTAGTAACAGTCAAAGCTGAACCCAAAGTCTTTCACCACCTGGAGTAGCAAATAACAGGCTAGGAATTATTCCCACTCAGTTCTGATTTTTTTTTTTCTTTTTTTTTTTTTTATCCTTTCCCAGTCTTTGAATTTAAAAAACTTCACTCTGATACAGGATAAATTAATGTTGAAAACAGGGTCAGAAGAATGGAAAAAACTCTTTTGCCACCCAATGCTAGTAGGAAATAGAACATAATATAATCTTCAGGATTAATATATACAAAATATAATGTATATAATATAATCTGCAGGATGCCAACTGGATTCTGTTTTTCAACAGAGAGAAGTTTGCTTTAGAAACTGGAGAAAGGGGGGCAGGAAGGAAGGTTAAAATGAAACATGGTCAGTAGGACTTGATCATTATGTAGAAGGCTTTTCAGTTGCCAGCAGATACCTCCACAGCTGGTGACAAGGTGAGAGCTACAGAACAGAAGTGGAGTATATCTGTTTAACTCCTTTCACACAGCTCCATAATGTATCATTTTCTCTTACTCAAGCTCTCTCCAGTTAGCAAAATTCTGCAGTGCAGATTCATAAAAAAATTTTAATTACAAAAAATCCCCCAACCCTACAGCAACAGGCTAACTGTCATCACTCATTTTCATGTGTGTCATGGTTGAAAAAGCTTTGCATATTTTAAAAAGCTATGGATCAACTAAACCTGTCAAAATCCAATCTCTGTACACTTCAGTCTTCTGCATTTGAGTAAATCAGCACAGCTTTTATGGGTCCATAAAACTCTGACTCATCTCCTTCAGACTGTTTTTTTTTCTTCTCCTCAATTTGTTCTCATTACCAGCTCAAGTTAATGAGAAGGCATTAAAGAATGATTTGCAGAGAGATGTGATTTCTGCTTATAGAGGCCACAAAAATCAAACATTCTTCCTCCTCATCACTAAGACATTTGTAATTCATAACTTGATTAGTTAGTATTACACCAAAATTTCTCAGCTTCCTCCTCTCACACATCCACACATCTCTCTGATCTCAAGAGAAATGCCACCTATATAAACAGAACCATAGGAAAGACCTCTGAGATCATCCCCCAGCAGTGCCAGCTCCCCACTGCCCCGTGTCCCTCAGCAACACATCTCCACAGCTTGGAAACCCCTCCAGGGGTGGGGACTCCACCACTGCCCTGGGCAGCCTGGCACAGCCCTGGACAACCCTGGCAGGGAAGAAACTATCCCTCAGGTCCAACCTAAACCTCCCCCGGCACAACTTGGGCCCTTTCACCTTGTCCTGTCGCTTGTTCTTTGGTAGAAGAGCCTGACCCCCACCTGACTCCAGCCTCCAGCACCTTGTCAGGTGCAAGAAATGCCAGCCCATGTATCTCAGGCAGTACAAGCCATCATTCCCAGGAGCTGGTGGCACAGTTCTTATAAAAAAGCCCTACTGTTTTAATGTTTCATACATTTTCAGCATAGTAAATTTACTTTCTAAGTTTCCTGCACTCTTGCAGCCTTCCTTGTACACGAGCAGTGCCTGCACAAGCATTGCTTCTGCCATAACCTGTAAAAGGAATACAACGTGGCTCCAGTTAGAAACTAGTTCTTCAATTTTAATCATGCACTTCCACATCTAGATTAAACCCTGAAAGTGATTTTAGCCTGAATTTGTCAAATGCTGAATGCAGTTTTCTTCCAAGACAGGCTGCACCATAATGGCCAATTGGTAAGTCACAGCTTTAAATTCTCTGAATTCTTTAAAAAGAGTTATTTATACTCTTTAGAGGGATATGGTAATGGTGTGACTGAGATTAAACACTGAACTGAGAAGAGTGGATAGCTTTTAAATGAAGATCTGTAACAAATCCCTCCCACGCTTCCAATCCAAGACAATAATGTCAAAAGAAGAGCATCTCAAATCTCAGCAGGCACATTAAAACCTGTACCTCTACATTACCATCCACTGTTTTCATTAAAATCTGCTTATCCCCTTTTAATATTGGCACCTGGTAACTGCAGAACAAAAGCAGCACACGACCTCTTAGTCCTGAAAAAGTGACTTTGTAAGCCTCCTGCAAAGAGGCCGTGTGGTAGCTGTGAGGAGATTTTAACTGTCAGCATGGTGCTAACCAGTCGTTGCCACTCACTTGGTGGGTAAGGAACTGCTGTTCTGCCATCCTTCCCCACGGGGCGTTCCTCAGACCCTGCTGCAGGCAACTTGGAGGACCGAAGAGCTGGTGATACAGCCTAAAAGCAGAATAATCACATACAATATTAAAAACAAAAAAACCCCCAAATATTATTATTCGTAATCTGTTAAAAATTCTGAAAGCTCTCTGAATGAGAATTTACAAGAAAGAAAAAGTGTACTTATTTTCTCCCCTTTTTCAACACCAAAAGAAAAAAGATCTTTGAAATATCTGCCTGCCTGTACCCCTCCCAGATATATATAGACATAGACATATAAGCCTTAATAACTATAGGCACGTAACTGATATTGAAAATGTTATCACAAACACTGAGCTTGAAACCACTGTCACTACTTAATACCATGTTTGGACTACTCTTAACTTCTCTACTGAGAAGACTGAGCAACAATTTCATAAACAGGGGACACCTCAACACATACAAGTTTTAAGACAGGAAAAATAACAGGTTTGTCCAGGCCAACTTCAGAGAAAAAGGTAATTTTTTGTATTTCTGACAGACCAGTGCTCTCGTAGATTTGTGACATGTTAAGTGCAGTTTGTGTGGAATCAAAGAACAGGGAGAAGTGGTAAATAACTTGGTGGACTTGGAAAGTACTGCCGAAAGCCAGATGTTAGACTTTTAAACGCTATTACCTTCTATCAGCCAGTTTAGGATCACTTTCTGTATCGTTCTGGCTGTATCAGATTAAGCTTAAAAATAGTAATCATTCAAAGCTTCCCTTTTCCATGTGTCTTTTTTTTTTTTTCCTGGTAATTGAAGTAAATCTGCTTTTCCTTTTCTGTTTCCTAATATTTCGATAACTATTCCTTCTTTGCACTGAAATAAACTGCTTGTAGGCATAGAAAGAAACATGCTTCAGAGAATTACTCAGACTCAGAAAGGTTGAATTCATTTTTCTTTGGGCAGCTTCTCAGACAAGGTGAAAGATCAAATCCCGTGTTAATGAAACTAGGATCTTTTCTGTAACTCTCAAACACTGACAAGTGCTAAGGACACAAACCCAGATGTAATACATGTAAAAAGCAGCTACATTGCTTTTGAGATGGAAGGGTTCTGATAGCCTGGCTATGCAGTGCCTGAGTTGGCACGTTAGCTGCATACAGGTTCCCCTCATGACTGAAAAGCTGTAAGACAACACAAGCTTTGATGGCCCCCAAGTGATCTCCTGACTTACACATAGTGATGACTCCCCTCTTTGATGGATCTCCTGAAAGAACACCTCACTTTGTCAGCAACTCTTTCCAAACCCAAGCCTGCCTACCTGGAGACTCTCCTATCTCCTAGGGAGCATCGCTCCCCACTAGGATTCCATCCTCCTCTTTTTTTTTTGTTCTACAGAACACTCAGTCCCGTAAAAACTTACACCAAGCTCATCTTCATCTGAATTATCAAAGATATTATCTAGATCATGAAGCGACGGTGCCAGATCTGTCACCTGTGTGAGGCTACCAGAGCCCACTCTGCCTGCAGCATTGTCTTGCCGGGTATCTGTCAAAAAAAAAAAGGGAAAAAAACACAGGAAACATGTGAGCCAAGGCAAGAAACACAAAATTGCCTTTTTTCAATTTTATTTCCCACTCTAAAGAAGGAACAAACAAGCATCACTGAGTCCCCTTTTCTATGATGTAGCCTAGAAGTAGCCTTGTAGTCAACTTCTGAGCAACACTGAAGGTCAATCAGGAAAGACTGAAGGTATCTACTGCTCAATTTTAATACTCTAAAAACAATTAAGTAATTATGTTACTACAAAAAGGACAAGCAGAAGCAAGTTTTTTTCCATCTCAGAAGCTGTCTATAGCTCTCACGTTACAGTAGAATGTTCAGTGTGATTTCTTTCAGATTTCATTGCATAGCTTTGAGTATTTTAGCTCTGCAGAGAGAATTAAAGAGCTTTCACTCACCGGTCTTAGGAGCAGAACTGAAAATAGACATGGCATCTTTTCCATCAGGAACTGGTGTAGAGTGACCCGTTGTGGGAATTTCCTTGGTACCAATTCCATCTTCTGACTACACAAATAAAAAATCCAAGAGTTTTTAATGGCTGTTAATTTAAGCTCTGTAAGAACAGCTGTTTTCCTATGTCAAGTCAAACTCAAGGCTCTGGATTAAATGCTTTGAGAAGCAAAAAAAAAAAAAAAATTAAGAAGGGGAAAGAACAGAGTTCTCTGCTGTTTATCTACGTACCAGGAAAATATGAAGTAACTTTGTGTATGGTTTACAAAGGATTCCACACATTGGTTAACTTCCATAGCCACTACAGATAATTAGCCACCTCAGTTTCTCCTGAAAACCCATCTTCTAGAATTTTAAGAGTGGTGGCTACTTGCAGAAAAGCAAATCAGTAGCCAGACAGTGACACAGCTCCATAATGGACAAGATACATCTGAAGTATCATGCATACAGGGCAGGTGATGAGCAAAAAATGGTGATCAAATTGTCTTCTTCCACATACAGAACACCCCAAGGAAATGTTCAAACCCAATCCGAAGGCTACACTAAAATTTTGCCCAAGGGAAGAAAAATAAACTTGGGCTGGAGACATCACAGAATCATCAAGGTTGGAAAAGACATCTAAGATCACCAAGTCCAACCATCAGTCCGACACTACTACAACCACTAAACGATGTCCCCAGGTGCCCCATCTACACATTTTTTGAATACCTTCAGGACTGGGGACTCCAGCACCTCACTGGGCAGCCTGGGCCAAGGCCTCACCACTCTGCCAGGAAAGAAATTCTGCCCAAGATCCAACCGCAACCTCCCCTGGCACAACTTCAGCCCATTCCCTCTCATCCTATCTCTGGTTCCTTGGGAGAGAAGACAAACCCCCATCTCACCCCAACCTCCTGTCAGGGAGCTGTAGAGAGCCAGAAGTTCTCCCCTCAGCCTCCTCTTCTCCAGACTAAACACCCCCAGGTCCCTCAGCTGCTCCTCACAATCATGTTCCCCAGACCCCTCCCCAGCTTCGTTGCCCTTCTCTGGACCCGCTCCAGCCCCTCAAGGTCTTTCTGATCCTGTGGCACCCAGACCTGCCCCCAGTGCTCCAGCTGTGGCCTCCCCAGTGCCCAGTCCAGGGGCACGATCCCTGCCCTGCTCCTGCTGGTCACACTGTTTCTGATCTTGGCCACCTGGGCACATGTTGGCTCATGTTCAGCCCTTTGCCCACCAGCACCCCCAGGTCCTTTTCCTCCAGGCAGTTCCCAGCCACTCCTCCCCAAGCCTGGAGTGTTGCCTGGGGCTGTTGTGACCCAAGTGCAAGACCCAGCCCTTGGCCTTGTTCAACCTCACACAGTTGACCTTGGCCCTCAATTTGGTGTCACTTGTGAACCTACTGAGGGTGATCTGAGCTTTGCAGTGAGGTGATAGCTCAAGCTGAAGCAAGAAAGGAAAAAAAAAAGCCCAGAAAATTCTTACATCTCTACAAGTGAAGATAACACTCAAAGTATTTTATTGCCTTGCTTAAGTCTGGAACCTGCTTCTGGTCAAGCTGAATAGAAACACACAGGAAGCACCCCCCTTGCAAGAGGAATGTTTTCATACCCAAACAGGTTCAGAGGGATGCCAGCAAATACCAGTTCAAAAATACCAAAGTGAAACAAAGTTTTTATCCTGTGCAGGAAAGAAATAAACCATCTCTCTGATTTTGACCTGTGTCTTCCTGAGGGCTGAAAGCAAATACTGTGCTACAGTACTAGAAGCCCAGTGAGAACATTAATGATAAAGACTCTGGATTTCCATGTTACCTTGTTCTTCTTCAGAGGATCTTTCTCAGCCCCAAGTTTGCATTTTTTATTGCCAGTGAAGCTGTACTTTATATCACCATCTTCAAAAGTGTAAGGATCACTCGCGTCTCCCAAGCCTTCTCCAGGCTGCTGGATGAGTGACAGGGGGTCAAGATAGTTCAGTGTCTGCACTGGCTTCTGCTCTTCCAAAATTTTAAACCGTTTATTAGGTTGTGCTAAGAGCCTGAAAGGAAAAATAAACAACCAATCAAAACCATCACGAAGCAAACCCAAAATACCTTCACAGCAAAGGAAAGTAACAGCTCTTGAGATCTGGAGCTGTCACACACAAACACAGCCCCTGTCTCACTCCATCCTCCTTAACCCAGCAGAAATATGGGGTTTTTCCTCAAATAAAGGATGCATTTGCCTAAATTTAGTATTAAACAGTGTACTGTTTTAAGAACTACTTTGGGACAATGAAAAAGAATTAATGTTGTCATTATATACATCAAAACACCTTGAAGTACACATAACTTTTTGAGCCTAGCAAACTCCATTGTAGTTGCCAATAATCAATGTTGTCATAACTCAAAACTTACTCCTCAATCAACTTTAGCTTCTACATTTGTATTAACAAATTTTTGATACATTTTTTCTATGCATCGTCAGAATGCAGAAAGTAACTTTCAGGCTGGCATAAAATTAATTCATATTTTCATGCTAAAGTTAAAAATAAATATCTTTGTATAACAGAAAATCCATCTTTAAAAATATAAAGGAAAAAAGAAACAGACAGCTAAAAATTCCTTAATATTTAGGTAGTTTATGCTCTTCACTGAAGAAGACATTTCTGTTAACAGTAGTTTTTCTATGGTAGCATTGACATGAGATGAGCATTTACTCTTCCCTGTGTACAGCCCAGAGAGACTGTTGGGGTGCTCAGCTCCAGTCCTGTAGAGACTGAAGTTAACAGTGGAGCTTCTGGCCATTTCAATAACCTGACAGTGGGCTTACAACAGAGCAGCATTATCCCACAGTATCTTATCAGCTACTACTACAGGAAGCCTGGTATGGGGCAATTTTAACCCCCCCCCCAGTTGGATGAGCCACACTGAAGTGCCTCTACAGAGCCAAGAACAGAGTTTCACCCAAACCCCAGCATTTATGTAGCTGGGAATGTGGCACAACCATACACAGATGTTCTTTCTTTAAGTGATCAAAAGATGTAAGCTTAATGAAACCCTTATATTCGTTCAAATTGGTGTCATCACCATAAAATCATAGGATGGCTTAGGTTGGAAGGGACCCTGGAGACCACCTAATCAACCTCCCTGCCATGACCTCTCAACTAGACCAGGTTTCTCAAGGCCTCATCCAACCTGGCCTTGAACATCTCCAGGGAGGGGCATCCACAACCTCTCCAGGCAATCCAGTCCAGAGTCTGGTCACCCTTGGACTGAAGAACTTCGTCATAAGATCCAGTCTAAACCTACTCTCCTTCAGTTTAAAATTATTCCCCCTTGCCCTGTCACTGGACACTCTTGAGAAAAGTCCCTCTGCAGCCTTGCAGTTGCAAGGTCCTCCTGGAATCTTCTCTTCTCCAGGCTCAACAATCCCAGTACCCTCAGCCTATCACAGCAGAGATGCTCCAGCCCCTGGATCAACTTTGTGGCCCTCCTCTGGACTCATTCCAACAGATCTCTGTCCCTCTTACAGTGGAGACACCAAAACTGGATGCAGTAACTGAGGTGGGGTATCACAAGAGCAGAGTAAAGGGGCAGGATCACCTCTCTTGATCTGCTGGCCACACTCCTCTCGGTGCATCCCAGGATGCGGTTGGCCTTCCAGGCTTCTCATCAACCACCACTCCCAAGTCCTTCTCTTCAGGGCTACTCTCAACCAGCTCTGCACCCAGTTTGTGATTGTGCCTGGGATTGGCCCAGCCCAGGTTCAGGACCTTGCAGTTTGACTTGTTGAACCTCCTGCAGCTTGCACTGGCCCATTTCTCAAGCCTGTTAAGGTCTCTCTGGATATAGGTTACAAAATATTTATCAGTTCTTATAACATCCAGCAGAAAACTAGATATGAAGAAAAGAGGGCATACCACAACAGCACATTTCTAGTGAAGTGTTTAACGTTGGCTCTAGTTTACCTCACGTCTGATGCCACAGTGAAGCCTTCTACTGTTCCAGTTTCAACTGCCAACAGAGTCTGGTCATGCTTATCATTCAGCAGACCCTCCTCTCAGATCCCTTGGCACTCTTACCTTTTCAGTGCAGTGCTGTCCGAGTTCATTTCCACCTTGGCATCGTATCTCTCACACGGGAGATCTGGTGGCCTGAACTCCAGGTCGTCACTTAACGGGACATTATAGGCCCTCCACATGTCTGGCGACTCATTGTTCTGGATTATCCCACAGTATAATGCTGTCTCACTGACCTCTGCCATCAGAGGCAACCTCTGTCCAACCAGGACTGTCCTACCGCCGGCCCGCTGCCATAGAGTGCTGGGTTCACTGGTACAGAAGGTGGGTCCAGGTTCTCTGCTTCCTGACCTCTGGGCTGAGGGCTGAGCGTGGGAGGCAGAGGGGAGGTGGGGGAACGGGGTGAATCCATAGGATTCATACTCATTGGCTTGCTTGGGTTTCGAGCAGGTAGAGAGAGCGGCTTCTCGTATTTTCTGGAACTGGGGACTTCTAGAGAGGGCTCCATGCCTGCCAGCCCCAGCTTCTGCCCCGGCGTGTCCTGCTCCATGCATAGCTCTTCAGTCACAGAGGGTCGATGGTGAAATGGCATCATAGGCCTTTTTTGCAGTTTATCTCCTTTTTCCTGTCTCTCTGCTGTTTTGTGCTTTGAGGAGGCGGGAGGTGGCAATGCTGAAGATGAGGAGGAGGAGGATGATGATGTTCCCACGTTGAATCCCGGCTGATTTATCGTCGGGGGACGGCTGGAGCCAGCAGCACAACGCTGTTTGAAAACCTTGTGCCTGGAAGCAGAGGCAGAAACAAGTCACTGCATGGTCTGTATGCTTATCTGATCTAATGGAACAAAAAGAAAACCCAACCCAAAGAAGAGCATTGAGAAATCTGGTGTCTGTTGCTGATCTTCTGACAGATTCTGGGATGGTCACCTGATCCAGACCACACCGTTCCAGCCAGATAGGCCACTGACCTATCAAAGGCTAAATGGCAGTCTCCAGAAAAGAACATTTAAAGGAAAGATTTCAGGTTTATAAGAGCTTGCTGCTGCTCAGATGCTGCTTTCAGTACCCTACAGAAAGATATCCTTCCAGCTAAAGCAACTACTGGGGAACTGCACCACTGTGCTTGCACACTCCTCAGCATCTGCTACCCAAGACACAGATTGGAATCAGTTTGGTTGTGTTCACAGAAGCTGGATCACATGGCTGGATGCTTCCCTGGCAGCTTCCTCCTCTGTATCAGATAAGGAAAAATAAGGACAGCTCTAGTTCAAAACCAAACCAAACAATAAACCAAGTACCAACTGATGAAGGAAGCTCAAATACCTATTTTTAAATATTCAAAACCAGAAATGCAGTAACATACAAACTTAGCAGGGGCTTCATATTTTAATATGGCTTTTTTTAATTTGTATCCAGTATCTTCGAGACTGGGAAGCACAGGACTAAATTTCAGTACTTAGGGTACTGCTAAACAGTATTTTCACCATGTAATTTATAGGCTCCAAGGATGTTACAACAGGGATATCTATATTTTAGTGGCATTTCTTGTTTGGGGTTCTTTGTTTAGTTGTTTGTTTGGGTTTTTTAAGCTAAGCAGAAATGGAAAGATGTCTTGTGCTTAATATTTATACCTGTTTAAAGTTAATTGCCATTTCCAAATAAATCACTCCATCCCTGGGTTTTTTTTTTTTTTTGTAAACAACAATATCTAGGACAGCAACAAAAGCTTTCAAAACATGTAATAATAGGCTTTTTACTCACAAAGAAAAATCACATTATTGCAAGGAAAGTGGGCTACCAGATTGAAGACAACAAATTCTGCTTTTCTGGCTTATCTAGGAAAACATCCCAGTTTTACAGTACACAGCAGCTGTCAGATGGTACAAATACAACTTCTTGCACTCACTGCCTCGTTTCCCTGTATCCATCCATGTTGTCTGATCTTGCCCTGGTTTCCTTTGTGGGCTCTGCTGTTACCAGGACATGCTGCAAATTCCCTGCTGCAGCAGATGGTCTGTAGCTGCAATCACCCAGAACGTGGAGCTAATGCCCTAGCAACTGAAGATTTGCCTTAAGCATGTTCTTGTAACATTTCATTGACTTAATTCTCCATCATTCACTGTACTTTAACTGACCACAGAAAATGATTTCAGACATTCTCTTCCTCAGCACACAAAGTGGGTCTGCAGAAGATTGGATTTGATGCTGACTACCAGACAACCCTTTAAGACTCTGTATTTAAGATCCCACCTAGACATTTCTATTCTCATTTATAGAACATGTAAAATGGGGACAGCAATGACTGAAATAATCTCTGTATGACCACAGCTGACCAGCTTCTGCAGCTATACTGAGAATTCTTATTGCTGTGTGGAATCAGGCACCACCTTCATTTTAAGGATAACGTTTTGATTTTGCTGTTTACTAACTCTGGTATGATGTAGGTGTAAGAGCCAGTGTGAAATTGGAAATGCAGCTGAACCTATCCACAGAATCAGGTTTCTGTTGTCCACTATTGATTGCCTGTGTTTTCCAGGCAAAGCTGGGCCTCAGTTTTCCATGGGAAACACTTGGCACCCTGACAAAACATCAATCTGTTCTGCATTCTGGAGTAAATCCATACAAGCAACATATAATCAGGGTTTAGTAAAGAGCAAGGCTGCAGAAGAGCAAAACTTTCACTTCAGATACACCACAGAGTTTCCAGGTTGAATCTTCTGCCCTCCATATGATCCACAATTCTTCCACATCCATTTGCTGCCTCTTCTAAATACACAAAGGAGAACTGGCTCCATGAGAAGTCAAACACAAAAGGTACAATGTGCTTCATTCAGTTGCGGACAGTGGACACCTCTGATAACTCTGGAGACTGTGAGAACACCCAACTCTCTACATTTCTCTGTACAGCCAAATCTATACAGAAAGCTCTGCACAGACTGCTGTGGCCAGTCATACTTTTAAGGATTTGGTTAAAGAGTATATTCATTTTACTGTTATTAGCAGTATCATTATTCTCCAGTTTGTCTTGCTGTCAAAAGAAAAACAAAGGAAAAAAACTGCTATGCCTCAAACAGACAAGAATCAGAGACTCATTTCAGCCACACCACTTGCTGTTGACTATTATTTTGGCAAAGACCCTCACTGCAGCTGGGGAAGGGTGGGGGGGACAAGATAGGCAATAAACCCCAAAACTCAGAGGGATTAGGCCAGCACAATCACTGTTCCTGTTTGATCAGATAAAGGACATACTTAAGGAATAACTTTTTTAGGTCACAAAAACATCTTTACCCATCTTATAGGTATATGGAGACCTTAAGAACTAAAAATTTTAGCAGAAGCAGTTTCATGGGACTGTTTCACTGGAAACTGTCTTTTCTAGCCCTGACACATCTCTCTGGTAATTTTAGGTATGGTTAAGCAGAACTGGTGGTGCTCCTCTGCTTTTCTGAGTGAGCAATACTGGAATGTTAAGTATTCATCAAAAATGACAGATAATTTAATTAATTCTTCCAGCATTTCTGATTTTTTTTTTTTCTTTCTTTTTGATCTGTTGACAGTGGATGACCACATTGCAAAACCTTTATATTGTCTTTGGTGTTTTTTGGTGTCTGAAGACTCATGGCAGACTGCCTGGAGGTAGAGAGTGAAGGGATATTAGGGATATTTTTCCTCACTCTCCAAAGAGGGACAGTAGCCCCAGTCAGGATGCTGTTAAACTCAGGCAGCTCCAGCACGAGTCTTTAAAGCTCACACCTCTGCAAAGCCTGAAGGACCAGGTCACTACCACTGAGAAACCTTGGAGTGTTTCTAACCTCCATTCTCTAATCTAGCATCATCTTTCCACTCAAGCTGACTGCTGCAAGTGGCAGTGATAGGAGGTGCATATTAATCACCTGAACACGAGTGATGATCCCAGTGCTGATATTAGAGTTCCCTCCTCTCTCAGCTAAAGCCTAACTCCTTTTTCTAAGTGTATCTCTGCCTGAACTCAGCAGGGCTCTTCCAACAGGATAAATGCTTACTCTCCTCAAAGCTCACCTGGAGCAAGAACAACTGACTCTTTGGACTGGATCCACAAAATCCCAAGAAACAGTGTTGTTAGGACCTTCCTCTTCCAAATTTGCAGTTGTGATTTGGTTCCTCCTGAAGAAGAAAAAATTTATTTCAGTGGTTATAATTTTGTAAAACAAAATTTTAAAAGGCCTATGCATAAATTCACATGTTCCCCTCAAATAAATTACTTCCTTCTGCTTCACCTTTGAAACTGAATTCTGTGTTTAACAGTAGTTCCCCCTATCTCTCTTCAAAACTTACAGTTTGATTTATGTGGGAGGATGGTACCAGCTCTACATCAGAGGTTTGAGCACAAGAAGCAAGAGGCGAGCAATTTAAATTGAATCTGAATATTCTTCTGACATATCAAATGAGGAAATCACATGGAATTAGTGAAAAATAAAAGATTCCAGGGCACACCATGCTACAAATATACTTCAAACTTCCAATAATAAAGGCCTATGATACTAACAACATAAATTTACAATATCCTTGTCAATTGACATTTTAGTCCAAGACATGTACTGTGCTGTGTTACGAACAGTACCCTCAGAGTTCTAAACATCAAATACATACTCTTTGTTCTTCAGTCACCCAACTTCCAGTCTAGTACAACTGGAGCTAGAAACTGCAATCAGTAAACCCGGAAACATCTAGCTGAAGGCACATAAGATAGATTTGTAACCTGAAAGACTGTCACAACGAAGCTACACAACTGCAAAGAGGTTGTAAAGTGTTAGGAGTTCTCAGCTGAACGCAGTAACAAATTTTCTGTGACAGTGCTGTTCTGCATCATTAGCTTTGATTAGTGGGATAAGAATTCTATGAGGAATAACATCACCTAAGGCAAAACTATTACAATTTAAACTGTATGTTATGTGTATATTATGTTTATTAATATCTATTAGAAAACAAAACCATCAGGACTGGTGCCTTACTTGGATTGTGATCTGTTGAGGATGCATTCCTTCCAGACACGGTGAACCATCTGATTGTGAAATTTTGGAGTAATCTTGCCTGATTTCTTTGGACTGTGTACACTGACTGTCCCCTCCTGTACAGCTGAATGGCTCACACTGCTCTGAGAGCATCCACTTTCTCCTGCAATATCAATTAAGCATTAATGTTATATTTGTTCTTAATAGTCACATTTGAGATCTTTTTCCTGAAAAGACTTTCCCTCTTATAAGCTGCTGACTCCACAGATGTCCACATTCACTAGAAAACCCTTACAGCATCATTACAAAAGACCAACTAAGCTACATTTCAAAGCAACACTCACCTAGTTTTTTCACAATTATCCTGGATATTAAACTTGACTTGAATTGTCTTTGGTGAGTTGCTTTAAAGACTAAATTCATTACAATATGGATAATTCTAAAACCATTTAGTAAGAAAAACAATAATTTATGGCGACTATATGAAAGCAACAATCAGTTCTTTACACGCAAGACAAAGCCTCACTGAAGGAATGAATGGATTAGTGTGATGCTGTTTCTTTACAAGCTGCTTGAATTTAATCAAAATTCACTTTGGTAAAAAAAAAAAATAAATCTACAGCTGAGATGTATACTGCTACAGAAATGGCTCAACTCATCAGCAGTATATAGATGTGAGGTTCTCACTAATACTGTATGATTACCACAGAGATAACAAATGAAGACATCACTTCCACATGTAAACAGCCTGAAACCCCAGATGGACAGTCTGGTTCCCTCCCGTGACACAGAAACCTCACCAGCTCCTGTATAAGCAGATGTTTCTTTTTCTGCTCTAAAAGGTGGTTTTGGTTTAAATCACCTCAACTCTAAGAGTCATCTTTACAGAGGCCAACAGTAGAGGGAGCTTCAGGCTCGCTTGGGCTGGCAGCCGAGCAGCACTACTCTGTGCTGGGGCTGGGAAAGTAAGGAGGGAGATGCTGCATTTTAACAAGGTCAGATCAGTGTACAGAACACTTTGTCCTCCTGCCTGACGCAGCTGAAGAAGCCTCAGGAATGAAAGGCTGAGAGGAGTGGCTGCTGCACATCGCTGCATCTAACAAGGGCCTTCTGCTGGGTTCTGTTAGCTGCCTTTCAAAATGCAACTTTCACAATGGTGCACAAGCTGCCTAACCCTGTAGCCAATTTGATTCTTCATCCTTATATTATTTTTTCCTCTCGTTAGACCTTCCTCAATTCTCTTTTTGTAAAGACTCACAAATAAAAAAGAGGCAGCCGAACCCATAAGCCCCTGCACATACTGTGGCTTGTGGCTCTAATAAATTTATTTCACCAGCTTTCAAATGTTCTACAACATTGGGAACTTGACAGATATCAAACAAAAGCAGATCAAAACTTCAGAATTAGAAAATTTGTCCCCCTTTGCAAGGGGGAGAAGGAATGTGTGTATATGAATGAACAATATGCACACCTACTCATCACAGATGTCAACAGCAGGACAGTTAAAACTGCCCAGGTGAAAAAAGGTAAGATGGAAAAGGCAGGACAGGAGGTATGAGAGGATAATTAAGGAGCTATCAGAGCTTTCAAGTTCCATTTGAGTGCATTCACTATTATCTACCATAATATTTTTATATTATTATAGGGTTTTTTTTAAAAAAATGCTCATGGGATAACATGAACTACAACTTCCCAACAAAACCATTTTATTCTCACGCAGTGACACTCATTTTTATCCGTGAAGATCACTGACAAAATACTGGAACACACACAAATAACTCTATCAAATAAGGGTGTAAACACTGGAGGACACAGCAGCCACCCACCAGAGGTCACGTCCCAACCCCTATGGTCTGTTTCTGCACAAGGAAAATGCCACTCCCTACTTCCAGCAGCCATTTGTTTTGTTACATTGAACACAATCACAGAAAATATGGTTGAAAGACACCTGAAGGGATCCTCTAGTCCAGCCCCTGCTTCAGAACAGGATCAACATATTTGATGAACCTGTTTTTAAAAAACAACCAACCCCCCTGAACCCCAACAACTCGCCCACCCTTCTGCTAATGGCCATTCTGTCGCTTCCCACCAGCCCATTTGTTCCAACACTTCATTTATCCTTCCTCAAAGTTTTTCCTGTGTTTAACCCACTTTTGCTTTGCTCCAGTTTAGGTTCATTACATACTGGTTGCAGAGAAAAGATTCTTCTTTTTCTCCTTTTATGTCTCTGAAGGCTGTTACACTGTTTCTCCTCCAAATTTCTCTTCTCTAGACTAAACAACCTCAATTCTTTCCATCTTTTCCTGTAGGTCCTGCTTGCAAAAATCTATAATCATTCTCACTGCACTTTTCTGGATTCCACCCAATTTGCCCACATCTTTAAGTGTTCAAAACTGGACGTGGTACCACAACTGTATTTACACTCGAGTGGGGCAGGACTAAAGTATTATTCATGTGCCTCAGTCTGATCCAGTTTATGTATCCCATTTACTGAGTCTGAACTGTGTGACATGTTTTCCCAATCCATTTCTCTGATTTTTGAAGGTCTTTTAAACGGGTGTATGATGTAATATGAAGGAATCCTTTCATTGTTTGCTGGAGAGGCACCCCTCTGATACAGCCTCACAGTGCCCTCAAACAACAGCAGAGATCAAACAAACTCTTGCTGCCAGATTGGAGAGCAGCAGCGTTTTTTTATATTAATAGTTTATAAATAGTCTAAAATAGAATCCCCTTGTGATATTGTACATGTTTAACAGGGATCTGAAAAACATGAGTACAACAGCACATGAAAGTATGCATCAATACTTCAACAGAGATTGTTATTTACAAGTTGATTGTCTTGCTTCAGTTACTAATAAGCCTTTTGCTCATTTTAGCTATCAGTTGCCTTGAAAAACACCATTCAAAGTGAAATTAAACCTCACATTCTCTATTATTAGTAGTAAAATCCAAGGATTTTTTATTGTCTTCATGTACAGGCACTGCTCATGGAGAATTGAATCCAGACAAGTACTTCCATGGCAGTGAGGCCAACAATGATTAGTTTTTGTTGGCTTTGCACCATGATTGATCCTCTTGATGTGACAGAACTATCTAAGAAAGTTTAAACTAGATTGGTAGTTCCTTAGACCTCAGTGAGGGTGTAACAAGGGTTCCTTATCCCCAGTTGGCTGCATAGTCTCACAGAACCTTGCAGGAACTTCATGTCTCCCATATTTCTCCTGCTCTGTGAAATGTGGTAAGCACTGATCAACAAATTCAAAAGCAGTAGAAATTCAAGCAGCAGAAGGTTGTCCAGTGGCAAGTGGTCTCTAATGAATTTGCTAATGTGGCTCAAGGCAGAGAATCTTCTGTGAATTGAGAACTCAGTTCCAAGTAACAGGCATCTGCAAAGCACAAAACGTGCCAGTACTTGTGATTATTAAAAAAGGTTAGAAGGAGAGGCTGAGAAAGCTGGGGGAGGAATCTTATCAATGCACACAAATACCTGACAGGGACAGAGGATATAAGCAGTGCTATCCACTGAGAGGATACATGGTGCTGGGCATCAACAGAAATACAGGAAACTGCATTTAAACCCAAGAGAGAAGGTTTTACTGTGAAGGTGTGGTCAGCCATGGGAATGGAGTGTCTGTCCTTGGAGGTATTCAAAAGCCCAGCTGGACAATGTCCTGAGCAGCCTGCTCTACCTGACCCTGCTCTGAGCAGAAGGGCTCGACAGGACAGTCCCCAGAGGTCCCTTCCAGCCTCAGCTATTTGGGAATTCTGTCAGTACCTGGCATGTCTGTGGAGAGTGAGTTCAGGAGGTGAGACCACCTAGCAAGGGGGAAATCTTTATCTACCCCAAAATGGAGCGGTCAAATTAAGATTTATTTTTTTAAACAAAGTGACAGTTTTGGCTGGGGTTTCAGTTAAGCTGATGTGGAAAGCTGCACATCTTTGGAGGCTTCTAGAAGCAATTGAAAAGAGAAAGTAAACCCTCTAGACAGCCAGTAGGAACACTGTGTCGTCCCAAAAATGGATTCCTGAGCCAGTTTGTGGAGTCCAATGCACACACAGAGCTGAGACACCAGGTTCACTGGGATCCTGGGCAGGATGGGTGCTGGCAGGGTGATGCTGGGGAGCTCCCAGGGCACAGGGACCAGACAGAGGAATTAGACAGGAGAAAGTGAAGGGAAAGTGACAGGGTATCTGCTGGCCCTGGTCAGCAAAAAGCTATCTCCTGGTGCTTGGCCAGCAACAAGGTGTCTCCACAGTGTATCTCCTGCCCTTGGTCAGTAAATTAACTGGTGACTGGCTCATCTCTGTCCTGCTGACTTCATGCCCCTTTAAGGAATGTGTTCCATGGGGTTACAGATAATCATTTTCATTTCTGAGGAGCAACAAGATATACCTATTCATTTCAACAAAGCAAGGTATTAGGGATCTAGTACACCCTCCCCAAACATTTGGATGCATGCCTTTTGAGAGCAGAACTACTACAGATCCAAACACTTGAACAGGGCACACTCTATCCCGACTAAACATGTGAATCACTTGCAAATGCTGCCCAGTGTTCTGTTTGCCAGCTGCCTATGATGCAAGCCTGTGTCAGACCTCATCTGGGAGACCCAGCTCCTTCTCACCAGTCCCAGAGACTCACACGTTTCTTTTGAATGGCCCTTCATCAAAACCCAACTGTGCAGGGCAAAAAGAGTAGCCAGCATTTGCAAATTCTGATTATACCAACATGACTGCTTAGCTAAGTGTGGTATTTCTAGATGTTGACAAAAAGACCTACATACTCTTGTATGCTCGTACCAGGATGAATCAACCCCCTCCTCCCACCCCAACACTTGGAAACCAACACTTCATAAACATAAACACTGGCAAAATCTGTCTGAAGCACTCCCAGGGACCAGTCCCTCAGGTGTTTGCACTACTGCACAAAGACAATGCCCAATTCACAACGTTTTGTTTGAAGATGTGTCTTCTTCAGGGGTGTTTAAAGCATTGGCTTTTGTCACAGACCTGCAGAAAAAAAGTCTGCTCCTGTTCACATACTTATCCTCAGCTATCAAGAGTGATGGAGAAACAAAAGGCTAACTCCAGCCTCTGAAGTTTATTGCTTACCCATAACAGCCTGCTCTGGAGAAGTGGGAGGAGTGAGTGGCATCCCACAGGTACTAGCAGGATCTTTCATGCTTCCAAGCCCCTGCTGTCCCACATTTATATGGCCTCCAGTATTGGCAGCGTTCTGTGACATGGGGATGTCACTCTGGGAGATGAGAACAAAGGCTGAAGGATACACCATCCTTACACCACCTACACAGAAATGGAAAAATGAAAGTCTGAAATACAGCCGATAATATTCACCAGCTTCAGCTACTTGGACTTGTTTTCAATGTCAATTAGACAAAACTTCCTCTCTGCAATATAAAGAGCTAAGGAATTTCACATACTAATATACATCTAAGCCTCTATAACCAGCACAGAGCTGAAACAAGTAGTTTGATACTGTGAATAATAGCATGTGGGATACAGGGAGTACAGAAGCTTGAGGCAAGATAACGAGTCAGATGTTCCAGTGTCAAGAGAGCTACAAGAGGAGATAGGAAAATTATAATGGCTGTTTCTGATTAATTAGATTTTTTTTTTTTTTTTTAAAGCAGTCACATGGAGGTAAAGAATCCTTCAGGCAGAATCCTGCAACTCACCAACAATGACTTCAACTGCCACGGGGAAATCGTTGTCGTATCCCAGCTCTTCTTCCTCTTTCATGCCTTCTTTTTTCTTCAGCACCATGGGGTAGAAGTACTGCCACTCCTCCATCAGCTTTCGAGTTGCTGGGTCTGACATCTTGTAGGACTGGCCCGTCAGCGTCCCGTTGAGGCCATAAGGGCTCACCAGAACTGCAGGGGGGCAACAACAGGCCCTGCAGCAGCTCCACCCCAGCTGTGTGCCAGCCAGGCTCTGCCCTGCAGCTCGGGCCACTGCCTGCTCCACTGGGCTCTGCCTTCAGGCAGGAGTGTGGATCTCAGGCTGCACCACCCTGCACCACCTTCCTGCACAGCTGTCCTCACCAAGCTAAAAATGGACCTTTTCCTGTAGTTCAGTTGAATACTTTCCACAATAAACTAACCAAGTGTACTGCAGCAGCACTTCCCATGGCAAAGGGACGACTGCGCATGGAAGTCATTGAGGAAGGACATTCAACAATAGGGTTTTTACCAGGAACGTGGTACCAGAGACTCCTCAGCATGAAAAAAGGTGGAGATAACACATGAAGAACACTAAAGTCATCATAAATAAGGAGAACTCATTGATCAACAACAGGTATTTCCATTCAGACTCAATTCTGCTTTGGGTCATATCTGATTTCAGAGCATAATGAATTTAGCTCACTGAAATAAAACCTATGATTTAAGTGAGCCTCTGTCAGAACTTTACATTTGGAAAAAAAAATGAAGCTTCCATAAATCCTAGAATTTCAATAAAGCTTCCATAAATTACAAATGCTCATTTTGCACATCTCCAGGTGTTTCTTTACTCTGTGTTTAATTCTATAAAGATTTCTTGCTTTAATTGCTTTGAAACCGTAACTTCAGACTGTAGTTAAGACAGGATAACTCAATGACTCAAATATTGTTAATTTTTTTCTTTTTTCCTGTAGAGCATTGCACCACAACTGCATCATGAATTTAATAAGCCACTAAGTTAATTCTGCAAAACCCTGATTTCTCTCACTGGCAAGTAATCACAGATAATTCAAAGTTCTTCCTTGTTTCTGATATATTTTCAGGCCTAACCCCTTTGGAAAAAAAAAAACACCACAAAACCCCACGAAAATAGTTGACAAACTGTGAATGAAAAGTACTCCTCAATTAGAAAGCTCAGTTTTTGTATTCCCATGGCAATGAAGTTACAGATTTGAGCCCACTGACCTAGACACCAGGTAAGAAAACCAAATCAGTGCACTCACTTCCTTAGCTACCAAGTCTTTTTAAACAAAAATGATTAATTTGTTTGATTTACTATATCCATGCACCCTTAAAAACAATACTAAAGAACAGAAAGCTCTGGAAAACGCCCATATCATTTATGGTTGCCTAGTGTTGAAGTCCTAATGTTTTCACCTTATGGCCACAACTTCCAGGATGGAAATTTAACCCATTTGAAGAGTTACTTCATCTTACTTCATTCAGCTCTGAAGGTAACACCACCAGGAGCCAAATCCCTGCCCCCAAGAAGTGAGGTGAAGCCCAGGAAGCTGCAACAGCTGCTCCCTTACCTTGGAAGGGTGATGGTGAGGACTGGGCCATCTGGATGTGCTCTTCATTGATCAGGTAGATGGGCTGGTGCTGGGCAATCTCCACGCTCGTGCACACGTTGCTCTCCCCGTGAAGAAAGAACGTGAAGGCACATGACAAGTGCTCACTGGAGGAGGAGGAGACAAAGGAGAAACAGCTTTATTAGCATGCTAATGAATTCCTAGGAGGGAGTGATTCCATACCCTCAGAGGGCAAATACACACTCTCCTGCTCTGTCACCTGCACATTGACTGATGGATAACTGTATACAACACAACAACCTGTCACTGGGCAACTACTTGACAATGTTGGCAACTAACTCCAGGATTTGTTTTCCTACTCATTTCAATTAATAAGGTCATCACAAACAAATGAGATTCTAACCAGGATTCAAGCAATAGAAATAAGGTCTTCAGAAATTCTTCGAAAATTCACTCTGCAATGATTTCTAGCTGAAAAGGAATTACCAAATGACTAGGAAAGATGTTTGTCTAACACCTCATGGAAATCTCCACTGAAGAAAATAAAAGCATGTGAGTATCACAAAAACTTGACGATGGTCCAAGATGAACCATGGATTTGCCGTGATGATTAAACTTAATTTAAATGAATGGTATTTAAGATGCTCCCACTTTGTTCTGCCCACAGAACAACCTCCCATCGTAGCTATTTCCTTAAATATTCCTCGCCACGATGCCACAGGAAAAAAAAAGAAAAACAAAACACATTTCATGCTTTTTATCATCATTTTAATCAACTAAAACTGTAGAGCTGAAGTGGTAATTATGCAGTCATTTTTCTGTCCAATACAATAGCTGTGCATAGTTTTATAGTTGCTGGCTTTGGCACCAGGCCAGCCATAATATAACTGGTATTTTAAAGACAGCTCCTAACTACCTTCACCAAAAGGAAATAACACAGGCAGCTACAACAATTTCACTGTAGTATTTAAGTCAACCAACTGCTCTACTACTGCCAGTTATTTTTAAACAAAGGCACTGCTGGTCTGGAATAGGAAGCTGGTTTAATCTCACTAAATCTCTAAACGATTCTACACATCGTGTAGAACAACTTTTCATCCTGTACTACAAGTTACTCTTCTGTGAGCCTCAAACACTACCACAAAAAAAAGAAGAAAATAAATAAGAAAGGAAATAAATAACTTGAAGAAAATGGTCAGCTGAGAAAAATCTGGACAAAAAAAGGTTACCTAAATGACAGATAACAACTAAACTTCCTTGCTGCTGTCATCCTGAGTTCAGAGGTGCTTCATAGCAATAATTTAATTGAAATAAAAGGTTTCATTAGATTTCCCTTCCACAAGGGAAAGAAATTTCACTGTCATCAGCATTGCAGGAGTAAATTGGTCATTCATTTACGTGACGGGAGGGAGGGAATGGGACATGGGACAAAATGGGTCACAGATTCCAGGTATTGCTATCCAGCTATCTTGCCTCAGAAAGAAAAATCAATCCATGTTAAAAAAAAAAGAACAACAAATTTCTGCACATACAAGAAATAAAGGCAATTATTTACTCAAACCCCATTAGCCTCCTTTCACAGGATGACAGCCCTTAATGTAACAAAGGTCTTCATAAATAAAACCCCACGAGAAATCTGGTCTAAGATCAAGTGGGGATAAACTCTGCAAGGAGTTCAGCAAGCAGCAGGTCAGGCTTTCTAAAGCAGAGAGCACAGCTATTTGTAAAGCAGACATTTTCAACTCCTGACTTGAGGATATGACACAGAAATCCTCCTGCTTCTGCGAGCTTCCTACAGGGTTTGGCTGGGAAAGTCTCACTTGTCTTCTGTTGAACTGAAGAAAGAAAAAACAGCCTTCTGGGGCCACACGGGGACTCTTTCAAGTCCCTTGCAGAGTGGTCTGGCATGAACACATCACAGGCAATCTTATGCAACGTTCAGAACTACCCATCAACACAGGAAGGGTGAAAACGAGACAAAATCAGAGTTTAAAAGAGCGTTGTGGTTTGGGGTGAGGGCAGCCCCCCAGAGCAGTAACAGCCACTCCCTGCTAACCCCCCTCCCAGGACAGAGACAAGAGGTTTGGTTGGTTTAGTAGGGAGGGGAATGCATGCTGCTAACACTTTCAGCTAAGAATCAGCACCAAAATGAATCGTTAAGTTCAGAAAATTAAATAGCACAGGTTAATACAGGTTATTACAGGAAAGACGACACACAAATGTAGAATCAGCCCATTTTACTTTCCTGCAAATATGACAGATTAAAGAATAACAACCGTGAGTATTACTCCTCATGACCAGCAATAACAAGGTAGTGAAAGATGGCTCTTTTCTAGCACTGGATTCAAAGTAAATCATGCTCAGCTATAGAAAGAGAACCAGCCCATCCTGGTCACTCAGGTGTTCTTCCCTTCAGAGCAGAGGTGACCAGTGCCTCTGCTGGAAGCCCAGTCTGCCCCTGAGCCAGCCTCCAGCCAGCACCCAGCTTTCCCACCCCTCTCCTCCGCAGGCCCTCTTCCCAGGGATGCTCTGACTGCTTTGCAAAGGGAGAAACACAGATCTTCTGCTCCCTCTGGTGCCAGAGCCATTGCTATGAGCTCAGCCTTCCAGACCAAACAGAATCAACATCAAGGCCTGGGGACTTCCTTCATTCCTAACAAGCTTCTGGCTGATTCAGAGTAAAATGTTTACTTTAGTTACAAAGATGAATTTTATTTGAGGAAAACAGCACCGGCAGGCTCGGTGATGTATTCCACCCAGGCATGTCCACCCAGCCTCCTGACATTCCTGTCTTGAGGACATTTCACACAATTCCTTAAATACCAAGCTGCAGAAATCACTCTTGCTACAAATGTGAGACAGAGAGCTCCAAATAAAATTCAAGTAGAAGAAAAGCTACCAAACTAAACCCAGTCAGCCTTCAGGAGCAGGCTGAGCACTGAGCCTTTGCTTTTAATAACCATTTAGCTGTAGCTCTACACCCTACAGCAAGTCCTACATACTGCAACCCACAGCTCTAAAACACATTAATTATGTCCTCACTAGACTTTCCTAGGTTTTATCAACAACCAGTTTGGTTTTTTTAACAGATCTACTATACTTTGTGCTAACAAAGGTACCATAAAAAAGCTGAAACACAAAATGCCTATCAGACTAGAGCTTCTAAACACCTTCAGCACCATTTCCAGACTGACTTTTAAACTTTATTTACCTTTATTTCAACCTAGTCTGATACCTGAAGCTGACAGGCTTTTGTACTATCACTCCAGGTTTTTAAACTTACTAATTTCTGCACTCCTTACATTCAACACATCAGAAACTACCAGAGGCGTGTGAAATGGCCTCCAAACTATTTCCCCTACTCCACAAAGTCTCTTAGATACCTTGAGCTGGCAATTTATACCTGTTCAGAACAAGTACAATATTCAAAATAGCAGTAATTATGGATAGCTGCATTATACACTTACTTTGCATGTAATAAATTAATTACACAGGGAACAAAACTACCTTCAGAACCATGTTTTGGAGCCTATCCTGCTACCCAGAGGAAAGGAAGAAGGGACAAAGTTGCTTTAGGTGAAAGTGTGACCACCCTGAGCACTGCACCAGGCATTTTTTTTTTCCTGATGCTTACCAGGGTACTGCAACATGCCATAAATTCCCTGGAAGAAGTTCCAAATCAAATTGGAATCAGACTGAAGCATCTAATCAATTAAAAAAAAAAAAAAGAAAAAGTTGGGAGCTTTGCAAATTATTTATGCCTTGGTTGTAGTGTAAAGTGAAGACACTGAGCCATGTACCCACAAACTTGGTATGAAATATATTGCAGATGGATTAATTCAGCTACCTGCCATTTAGGGTTTGAGGGGTTTCATTTCTTCCTTTCCTTGTGGTTTTTTGTTTTTTTTTGTTTTTTTTTTTTTTTTTGTTTTTTTTTTCATTTCTTCCTTTCCTTGGGGTTTTTTTTTTTTTTTTTTTTTCAGGCATAAAAACAGTGTCATCACCAGAGAGAGTGGCAGCTGCAGCAGTTTGCCATTAGAAAACTTCATCCCAAACTTAAATAAGTCTGTGAGACCTATTCTTCTCATCCTGTTTTATAAAAACCAGGAACATTTAAGAATGCAGATCTGTAAAGGTGCTTCCACCACGCTACACAGGAACCATGGTCTCTTTTCCCAGGCATCTTTTCACAGAAACCTTTCTTTCCTTTACAGGAAAAGATGACTTTACAGTCATCTTCCCAAACAGAATATATAGAACATATACAGAATATATGTTATTTCCAACCATAGCTGTACTCAGGCCAAGGCTGAAAAATGCTGAGCACTGTGGTCTTGATCCAGTAGAATATCTGAGAATATACTTTCCAGAATATTTCCACTATACTCACTGAAAGAGACTTATGTGCTAAAATTAAAATAATTGTTTAAATAAAAGGCTTCTATTAATAGATACACAAAGAAAACAAACCAACAAAAAATCACTCCCCAGTTACACAGTGAAAAACATTCTGTGCCCTTTCCCTTAATTCTGTTTTGAAGCTGTTCCTGGTGTTCAGATCCCTGCATTTTCCATTTATCAAGGAAATTGATACAGAAAAGCCCCCCCAAAAAGAGAAATAGCAATGTCATAACATCTTCTGGAATAAAAGAAAAGACCTATGTCCTTCTCCTAAGTACTACAGGTATTTTCTTTCCCAGTAGCACGGAAAAATCTTCAATAAAGAGTATTTACATTAATCAAACCTTCAATGTGGCACCTAATCACCTGCAACTGAGAACAACAGTCTCTCAGATGCTTCCTCTGGGATCTTCATTACCTCAAATAACCTCTGAGATGCCTAAAAATGTAGCTAAATAACTTGCCATGTAATATTTAGGACCTCCCATAATCTTTATGAATGGAAATCCCTCATTTACTATAAATGACTTAAAGGAAATAACATTATGTTCAACTTACATATAAAAGTCAGATGAGGATTATGAAAACATGCCCATGTTTAAACTACACAGCATTGGCAGAGAAAGGAGAACATCTGATGGATTCATGTATTTCTTCCATTTGTGAGTAAGTTTATATAAATATCCAATGGAAATAGAGATATATATTAAAAATATATATATTTTAAAAAAAATGCCCCTAACAGTTACTCTGGGCATTAAGAGGTGTGGCACCAAGAAGAATCTATGCAAAAAAACCCACCACAATATTTTTTCCTTATTAGAGAACTATTCCAATAAACGGTTTTTACGACCAATAAATTCTATTGTTGTTCTAATTCCCCTCAAAATTAGAGTTGGGATCTGAAAGACCTCAACTCAGAGTTATCCCAAAACAGCTTTACCAAGCCTGATCTCAGGAAGGAGGCAGCAGTAAGGCAACAGTCATACTGATGAGACCTATCACTTGTTTGATGTAGACTATAAAAAAGAGGGCATGAAAAGGCTCTGCACAAATTTGGAACATGAGAATAAGTGAGAGCATAATAAAATCATTTCCTTTCAGTTTGTCTAAGCAACAGGACAGTTATTAGCAGGTCACAGTGGTGGTCTGGACAGGAGATGGCAGCATCTGGACACACCTACAGCCAAGGACACTCAAACAGGTGAGAGAAAATTGGGAGCCCAATATGAAAACTACCTCTTTTTGAATTATCTAGAAATAAATATCCGCAGTGAAGGCTGAATTTGAACAAGCTCCCACAATAACCACAGACTGAAAGTAATGGGAAGAGAGAAGAAAGGCCTTCTGCTTGGCTTTTAGAGAGGTCAGACCTGTTCCAATGGAAATTCTCCTTAAATGAGAGAAACGACACACTCTCATAGTGCCCAGATCTCCATCATTTCTCTAGGATGTACAATGGACCAGTTTACCAACTGGGACCTGCCAGGCAGCTGTGTTGACAGAGAAAGCTTCTTCACCCACAGCAAGAGAGCAGAAGAGGACCTGGAATGGAGACTTCACCAACAGCAGCAAATAAGAAAGGCCAGGACACATTTTCTGGCCATTTTTTTAGGGGAAAGAGCATGTTCATCTGTAAAACCTCTCCATCCCCAACAGGGAGGCATTACACTGAGGTACTGGGAATGGTCCTTGTCTGCGCTGGCCCCAGACCTTCTCCTGGGCACTGCCTTGGGGGAGTGCTAGGTACCACTGCTCAAAGCCAGGCAGGGAGCAGGGAAGCAGGCTGGGGGACAGCACACCAGCTCTCCAGACCATGACCTGTCTGCTCTAGTCAGTACTGCAGAAACAGTCTGAGAGGCCAAACGTGTATGTGGCATTTCTCAGGCTGCCCAGTACCCCGCAGCATGCTCCTTGCCTACCAGAGGGAATGTGTGGCTCGAGCTGAAAGAAGAAAGTTACTCAGAAGTACAGCTTCAGTAGTTCACAATACACAGTCCAGAAACAGGGCATAATTCGTAACAGGTTTTTGCAGAAATCACAACTAAACCAAAAAGGAAAGCACTTCCAGACATGAGACAGTCTTCTGGACACAACAGCCTTCCAGCGCCGGGCGGGCAGCACAAAGCCAGGCACAGCTCCGTGTGAGGATGAACTCACCTGGCTGCTCCTCTGGGCTGTGCCCTCAGACAGGCCCATGCTCAACAGCAACCTTCTCCAGAACCTACTTCATGGTCTGCAACTCCAGATGTTGACCACTGCAACTGGAGGCTTGCGGAGGGCTGAGACACTGATTGTTTGAAGGCTAGTGAGGACCCAGGTGAAACCATGTGTCAGTCACTGCACTAGTCCCAGGATCCAGAACAGCTTTTCCCCATGTGGCACAAACTGTGGTCTCCTGAACAAGGTGAACTGGTGCTGGGAGACAACAGGACACACGTGGAAAGCAATCTCTTTCTGTAGCCATTTCTGCCCAAAAAACACACCAAAGAGGGGGGAAGAGAACATCCATTTTCCAACCACTACCCAGGTCTTTTGATGTTTTTATAAGTCAATACTTGGCTCACATATTCTGCTGGATTTGTTTTTAAACCTATGAGATGCACACAGAGAAACTCCATATAAATATTCATGATCTTCAGTGTTTTTCCAGTGGTGGAGTAAAGTACCTCGATAACAGTCTCACAATGCAGCAAGCACTCCGATAACATTATCTAAACACCTTCTGTGTTACAGGCTTATTATCTCAACACTTCTTCAGTTGTCACCAACAAAACCTCTTGCCAAGGCTAATAGACGCCTCCCTACTGGGATTCCCTTCCTGATCCCATCTCTAACAGCCTCCTATTCTTCTCTCTGTCTGCAGAAGATGACCTGCTAGCCCGGAGGGATGCTGGAGTTGATACCTCAAATGGATACATCAATCTGCAGCATGACAGGGCTAACCACAGTCTGAACACCTCCAAGAAGTCAAGGGGAAACTGCTGCACGTCACACGAGCTAACATTTTGAGGAGTAATTATGTTGTAGTCTACCTACGAGACCTACTTCAAGTCTTTGCTGGAGGAAAGGTCACGTACAATGTACCTAAACTTCCATGTGAACCAGGACAAACTGCTCCACGCCTGCTGCTCTGGCTGTTTATGATGTCTAAGATTAAGATAGTTCTATGTTTGTTTTTTAATGACCTTAATAAAGATGGACTTGACTATGTAAGACACCAGGGCTTACGTGCTGGAAGTAAATCACACTATGACAGTGCTCTAGCTTAGGAAGAGAGAAGTTCTCACTGTAGGAAAGATCTCTGAGCTTTTGCCACATGGCTTCTGCAGGAGGAACATGTTCTACAGTAACAACCATCTCATTCTTTCCCTGAAACCTACACCTATAAAGAAACAAGCGTATTTTTACAACGCATTAAAGGAGTGTTTAATATTTAGCTTGGTTTTCATTAATGGAGTATTGAAAATGTATGAGCAGCTCCTCCAGTGTACTGGCATCGTGAAATTTTCTTTACTCCTGTGATTCTCAATGAAATACTACAACTTAACAGGTGAAAATCTCCCATAAATATTAAAAATAAAAAACTTAGTTTTCTATATTAAATAAGCGTTTTATGTTGAACATGGAACTTTATTGATTTCTTACTATGTGCCTATAACGTGGCTTGTCAAAATATGCTGTTCTGACCTAAAATTTGCTTCTCATTATTTTTTAAGATGAACTGAACTGATTCCTAGACTGCTGATGGTTACTAAAGAAATAACCAAAAAGAACAACACATCCCTGAGTAATTACATTAGGCAGCCTGTGCTGTAACCACTGCTATGTGTTTCTTTTCTCCACACCAGGGACAAATCCTGCTCTTCCTGACAGTTGATACCAAGGGTGACAGGCAGTAGGAAGGAAAGCTGAAAGTCCCTGGATCAAGGGTAACATTTATCCCCACACCACATCCACAGAAACATGGGACAATGACAGATGGCCCAAAAAGGTTGGTCAGTACAGCTGCTAATATAAAAATCAACCAGTTAAAACCAGAGTATGGCAATGCAGGTATTTTTTAGCTAACACTTCCTAACTAGAAGCATTCAGAGAAACTTTCCATGAGCCCTTCTCTGCAAATGGGATGTGATTCACCCCTGTAACAGCATGTCACCTGCAGATCAAACTACTGGAATCCAAACAGCACTGCTATAGATGAGAAGATTATGTGCATCTTCCTACTAAGACTTAAAACCTATGAACATTTCAAGCACTTCAGGTTAAAAATTATACTGCCTGCAGACAAGATTAGATAGGCAGAGAAATAATTTCCCTCTAACAAATTCAGATCACTTAAACATTTTATGTGATGCATGACTGTTTTTTTTTAATAAAATCCAGATTTTACTAAATCTAATCAATACCAGATCAAACTGACAATTAAAAAAAGAGGCCTCATGGATCTACAAAATGAAATTTCTACACTGAAATCACATCCCTTAGCAGCAGGTAAGTGATGTAGTCAGCACTCTGCCACAGTGTACAGCTTGAGGCACTAATGATTATTGAATGCATTATTATTTCTTTTTTTTTTTTTTACGTTTTGTTACACTTCAGAATAGTGCTGATTTAGAGCTACCACTATTTTGAATTATTTAAAATGTCAGTACCAAGAAATGATCCTGGAAGTTTGTCGTGTTCATTATGAGTGTCATAGTCATTGTGATAAGACCCTGGATCCTGCCCCACTTAGAAAACCCAGCAGTTGTGGGTGTGTTTCTGTTGTAATACAGGATTATCAACTGCACAATAAAATATAAAAGCATACCAAAAAAAAAGAAACATCAAGGTCATTAAAGGTCTATTCAGGTTAAGGCTGAAATAAAACCACGATTTTTCCATTGGAAATTGAGCTTTTTTAGATATATGTACTTAAAAAAAAAAAATCGGGAAATTGCTCATATCTGTACCAGTTACTCTAAAAACAATAGCAGCAGCTGGTAGTAAGTACAAAATAAATTACAATTAGCTAGAAAATTGTCAGAATAGACAAGATCTTTATTACTTTAGCATACTCAAAATACCAACAGCAAGAGAAACTGCATATAAAACTACTAAGATCGGTCCTGTTACTGCCCTTCTGACATCTCTCTCCCCTTGTCAGAATCACTGAGTCCTCCCAGCCTTTGAAATGGACTCCTCTGGAAAATTGATTTCCACAGAAGAGCTAATACTCTTGAAAACAGGAATGCAGGCAGATGAGCACATATATTCTAAGTGCCACATGACTTATTCATGACACATGAATAAGTTACATGTTAAGCTACACGTGGTACCTCCAAAAAAGCCCTCTTGTCATGCTGTTAGTCTTAGCATTTTATTAAATACCACACAGGCATAAAATCACCTCAGAACTGTCATGAGCAGTTGTGCTCTAGAGACCAGGACTGAAAAAAAAAAATCCTTTTGAATATTAATAACCTAAAACTCAAGAACAAGCCTGGCTAGCACTGATGGAGGTTCGACAACCAACTACTCCGTTCCTTCAGCCTAAGGCATAAACTGACCTTTCCTTAACTGCTCACCACTGCAAACTTTAAACCCTGGCTCTCCTTATATTTATGCTTTCCTTGGTCATTTTATCAGAGATAATCCAGCTATCGATTACTTTGTCTCACAAAATGAGCTGTGTTAGAGTCACTGACTGGCACAGTTGCACAGTGATTCATCTTTGGGTCACAGACCCATATATAGCTGAAGCTTCCCCTTACCCTCCATAAAGATGTTTTCAGCAGCCCTAAAGTGGGTAAAATATATCATCCTTTCCATTAATACTTGTGTCATGCAGCTCTGGAATTAGCAGCTGTTGCATGCTGGCAGTTGGTGGGCTCCTGAAACGTCCAACACCAGGCACCAATTATGCCAGGCAGCCGTGCCAGGTACCCTCTGCCAAACATCTTAACCAGGGAAGAGACTCCTCCTACCCCCTGGAAAAGGGGAAAGGGCAAGGGAAGTGTTGAGGGGTCCAACATTTGACACAGGACAGGTGCTCACAGGGACTGAGCAGTCTGCAGAGTCTGGATGATGCAAACGAGGTGACCTGAAAACTGCACATTTTAGAGTTTTTACATGGGATAATGCAGGGTTTCTTTTAAAGCAAAATATAAAAAACTTGATGGTTACATCACAGTTAGCTATGAAAGCTACAAATTAAGATGTCTGATAATCTGGTTTCCCCTTTCAAGGCTTTGATCTCAGAAGCAGTATGTTAGAAACCGTTACTCTCGACACCCCATAATACCACGAATTCAATAAGCATTACTGTATGGATTTTTATGGGGCTACTGTGCAATTACACATGCAAAGCCTGAACTACCACATTATTTGCTTAGATAATACACATGGCCCTCCTTGTACAAATAACAAAGTTGTCAATTTTTCAACAACCCAGAAAACGTTGTTCTCAGTGTGGGAACATCTTTTTGAACCAATTACCCCAGTACTGTTCAAATGAGGACAGGAGGCTCTGCAATTTAAAAAGATGAGAATAAAAACCAGCTGTGAACTCTACAACAACCCTAAGTAGAAGGTGTAAAGTATAAAGGGAGATAATACATGGCCAGAGGATGGTTCTCAGATTGCTAGTCTCATGAGAGGAGAAAGAGAAGCAGATAGTAAGGCACTGCCACTTAAACACTCCTGCTTGCACCCTGGGTTTAAACACAGGGAGGGGTTGTGTGCAGCTTTAAAATTATTTTGCTAAAATCTTCAAAGTTTTTCAGGTTGTTGCACATAAATCCTAAACACGGGGCTCAAAAATAATGAAACCTGAGAACTCATAGAAGAAATATTTCTTATAATAATAGAACCTAATTTTGTAAAAAGCATGCCGTTTTCTTCTTCATTCCTGTCTGACTAATTCAAGCAGCACTGGTGTGGTAATATCAACCTGGAGTAATTCACAAGTTAATAGACACTAGGATGGATTTGCTGCATCTCAATTTAAATCACTTTTTCTCTCAGTCACAGAGATGCTCTCCAGACACACGTGCAGGCTCTGTCACCACAGTGAAGATACCAGACCACAAATACATAGCATACTTTTGACGTGTAAGTTATAAAAATAAACCCACAGCATATCAAATGCCACCCCTCTTCTCACAAGGCCTCTGAACAACACGCTTATTTTTGCTGTCTGCTAATGTAGGTTAATGCACCCTTCTTCCCTTCACCCCCATGGACGCCGAATGCTATTATCCAAAGTAGCATTATATTAGATTAAGGCCATTCAGAAAGGATATTCTTGGAAAAAAAATATAGCAAACAGGGCAGGGAAGAAGGGACATAAACCCATCCTTTGTTATCATTAGGTTCACCGAGGATGAAATTACATTTACCAGTTTCATTCACAAAGCAAGTACATCAACAGGGGGAAATGTAGTTACTCAGTTCCACAGAAAAAAAAAAGGAGGATGATTGTTATTCTCAAAAATCTAAAAACAGTTACTGCAGTTTTGATTTGTGCTTTCAAACAGCTTCTTACCATGGACACCTCAAGGGAAAAGCAGAAGTAAAAACATTAGAACCTGAGTTTTATGTCACAGATTCACACAACCTTAAAAAAAAAAAATAAAATCCAAAGTCATCATGTATTAAATGCATGGAACCATTTTCCAGTATGAGTCAATTTTTAGCTTTTTCTGGCAGGTACACTTCAGCCTTGGAAGCTCTCCAGTGAAGAAGCAGTCGTGCTCTTAGAACATGTCAGCTAGGTAACTTCTGACCACCTTACATCAATTTAAAAATAACAACTGGAAACAGGATTTGCAAGTTCTGGAACACGTGATTCCCCTCTATGTACATCTCTTCCCCAAAACTAATCTTCTGATACCTTTAACATGACTATAAACCTATGATAATAAGCCAGTATTTAAATTACAGAACATGAAGAGATATACATCTTGATGGAGAGCTTTAATATTCCTAGGACTTGCAGCTACACTCTCAAATCTAGCAGGAGGACAGCGCTGCTGTGAAATTAATGCCTCTCCTGTCCCCTAAAAGAAAAAAAACCTTCAACTATACCTTCAGTGGATAATAAAAAACAAAGCACAAAACCACAAAAAAAAAACCCCAAACCACGAAGTAAAGTATCTAAATCCCTCTACATTTCTTTGTACTGTACCCCTTGCTCACGGACCAATGACGTCCTTCACCCTTCTATTAAAGAGCACAAGCTTTAGTGATTTACACCAAAAGGATACAAATTTTTAAGAAACCTGAACCCCATTCACTTTACAGCATCATTTCAAAGAAAACTTGTGGCCCTTTCCTGTCTTGTCTTCAGAAGAGACTGCAGAAGATGTAAATGCCCCCTAATACACATCCAAATTTGAGCAGTAAGCCTGGTACCAGCTGTCCTTTAGGAGGATGGTTGCACAGAATTCTTTCACGTGTCCATTATGCAGCATGATCACAATTAATGGAATTAATTTTATGATTCAAAACAACATTAAGCAACATGTAGAAAATACTAAACCCATGAAAAATGCATTAATTTATTCATTGCCATGCATTTGTGATCTTTCCACTTTCAGAGTACTGTTTAATTGACTGGTTTCGAGACCAATTAATCCCTTTACATTTAAGTCAATCACTGAATCCTCTCCAAATAATTTAGCTCCTCCATGCTGACTCCCATTTGATGTCCCTGGAGAGCGAGTGCAGTGGAAACAGGTGGCACACAAATCATGCTCAGGAATAGAGAAAAAATTATTATATCCCTTAGCAGGGGTAGGAAGTCTCAAAAATAAAGCCTCCCAGTTCAGTCAACCAGATTCAATCTCTACTCTCTAGTGCTCCAGCTCCAAACCACACCCTGAATGTTTTCTTCTTTTAAAATGACAATTGCACATCCCAAGTAATTATTCCTTAGCTTTCTTAGTTTCTAGTCCTTGCCTACCTGCTGCTCCTCCCTTCTCTCAGTATGGTTCTACAGCTTTTCTCTATGTCACCTCAGTCTTCTGCTCTTCTTCTATGGAAGTTAATGCTAAATTGGCCTGTATTAACTCTGGAAGATAACATCTTGTTTACCCTCTCATTTTTTGAGTTTAAACCCCAAAATTTCAGGTTCTGTAATAACCATCTTCCTTCTAGGATTACTCTTTTGTAATCAGGATTTCATTTCCTCTTGCCAAGCACAGTTTAACAAATTTAGTCCCATTGTATCACTCCATGTCACTTTAGGAAGATGATAACTTCATTTCTTTAGGCGATGCAGGAAAATAATTTGGAATCAAAGACAGGGAGAGATGGATCTGCCAGCCAGGGAAATCAGTATTCAGATGTGTCACAGAGATATTGAACATCAGCCCAAACCAGTAAACTCCAGCAACACTATCTTAAGAGGGGGGGAAAAAGCCCTAATTGAGTTTTTTTCCTACTAAAACCACTCACAACCTGACCAATATTAGAACAGGATAGGACATTTTACTTTCCCACAAAATACCACTTTCAAGTGTATCAGAATGAATGATTTCTCTACTTAAACAGAAAGGTAAATGTGAAACTGAGTCAAGGAGTTCACCTTTTTTATGAGGTGCCAAATCAAGCAGGAAGTTTGTAAAGAAAAAATTATTTCAAATAACCTGTACTTAAAAACACCTCCCCTAAGACCACATGAAGCTCAAATGAATAGAAATGACAGGAAAATATTATTTCTGTACACCAGCGTAAGAGCTGTTGAATTTTAAACCTCTACATAGACATATGATAAACAAATTATCTGAAAACTACAGAAAGTATGTTCCAAGAGCACAATTCAAGAAAATCACATGAGAAGGAAAAATAATTTTCTCTCACACCAAATGCAAGATTTCCTGTTTTCAGTTCCACCAAGTGGTTTTATAATATAAATTATTTCCTCCTTAGGTTTTTTGCTTGAATTATGGACAAGATTCTGTCTGGAACCAGAGAAAAATAAATGATAACAATAAAAAAAGACAAAAAACAAACCAAAAAGCCAAAGCAAACCATGACCACACACACAAGCATTTCTGGGGTGACAAGTATTTTATATAAATGCCTGGCATACCAGTTCTGTGCCTTTGCAAGAATGAAACAAGAAATGGTGCTGCAGAGTGTGCTTGGTCAGACAGAAAGCCCTCAGGAACAGCACCCATCCACCTTGGGACACTGAAATTAAATAACCACCAGAGGAAGGAAGAACATTTATCATTTATTCATCCTCAACCTTTAGCAGTGAGAAGGCAGAAGCCAGCCAACTACGCGCAGTCACTGATTTCTCCATTCTGAAAGACATGAGAACTTTCTGCAAGCCCCAAGTAGGTTCAGTCTCCTCCAAGCTTGGCCAGCGTTGCCATCTCCACTGCTGGCTTGGGACTGCTGCCAGTT
>NW_008580735.1:54583-120006 GCF_000691845.1 Merops nubicus | reverse complement strand
CCAGCAGCAATGTGCTGCAAGCATCAGCTCTGCCCTGACTTCTCACCCACGGAGAGAAATGAAACGGGTGAGAATTGAGGGTAGTTCTGCAGTGCTGGCTGTTGTGATGGTACACGTCTGTTTGCTGCTGTTCAGAACGTCTACAATCCCAAAATGGAAACAAAATTAAAGAAATGAAGAGTTGATTTAGTCAACTAATTGCCACGTGTACAGGCAGTGTAGTTTGGAGCTTCAGTGGACAATGGGAACCCACACAGAAGCAGCACATGAGCAGGAGATGCAGTCTGTCTTGATCTTCAAGCCAGCCCCACCAGAGAAAGGGAATCTAAAGGAAAGGAAAAGCCCAGCTCCATACACTGTAGGTGCAAGCTCTTGTAAGCTCAAGCAGCCATGCTTACCCATACCTCTGGGGTGTTTACATTGTACAAGGTTTGTAAAAGTTTCCTGAAAACCCCCAAGACTTCATTATTTCTAGCAGGTCACTTGAGACTTGGTAGGATTTTCCTCACGGTCAGAAACATTCTCTTCATGCTTTCAATTAGATACTGTTAAGTTTTGACTGAATTATAGGGTGAAGAAAAATTAAATAACCACTTCCCAATTCTGGTTCCTCCTCCTCCCTCCTGGTCACTTGACAACCTGCCAGAATTTCTGAACATTTCAACTCAAGCTCATGCTACAGCTATTGCCATTACCATCCTATTCCTGAAGAATCCAGAAACAGAGAAAACACAGGTGCTACCAGCAAATGTGGGAGAAGGGAAATGAGTTAGACTGAAACCACACGGATATGCCTCTGTATAGTCTGCAGCTTCAGGATCCAAGTTTTTTTCAGTCTAGCCTATAGAAAATATTTCCTACCAGAATTAATAAAATGGAACCAAAAGAAAAGGAGTTGGACATCCATTTCCTCTACTCTCACTTTTTAAGCTTCTCACTTTTGTAAGTCCTATCCAAAGCTTCATTGGCCACTTTATTTAGAAGCTATTCTGACAGATTAAAAAAAATCTCCACTCCCAAGGACTCAGCTTCCACTGACCCACATTACTCCTCAGAAAGAACCTACAGCAGCTCTGTTTGATGCCAGGTAGGGTTAGATGTGCATCCTCCATCAGTGCCTGACATGTCATGGCTTCTACTACTGTCACTGCAGCTACACTGTGCCACTGGACCTCCAAGGAGCAAGGCAGCCCAGGAATGTTTTTCTTAGTCGGTCGTTCAGAATTCCTGGAATGGTTCAGGAATCGCTCCTGGAGTATTCCCAGGAGTTTTATTACAACAGACAAGAAGAACAAGTGCTGCTGTAAAGAGCAGACAATTGGAAGTAACCTAAGATACTGAAAGGAATGGTCAAAGAACACCCCTGCAGAGAAATCCTCCAACAGCCAACAGGTAGAGTCTCTGTTGCCTCTTCAGACTCTGGTCTCTGTATTGGCACATCTCTTCCTCTGTGGTGTGGACAATTATTTTATGCAATGTGCAGTCTCACCCAGGACTGCTCTCTAGAGCTCTGTATCCACCCTGAGCTGTGTGGATCCACCACATCCCAGCAGCTGCAGCACATGTTCTACCCCAGAAGCCCTCTGCTATACAAGAAAGGGAACAGAAAATAGGAGTTTCTCAGTAGCACTGAACTGCTCTCTTTTCACCCCTGACATATGAAGACAGGCAAAGTCTTCACAACATTGTGTTTACACACCCTATGAAGGGGGGAGCCACTTCCTTTTGAAAATGTTCTGGTAAATGGTGGGATTGTTCAGCAGTCTGATTTCTATCAGGAAACACGAGATGGTTTTTGGAGATGCAAGCACAATAGGCTGCATAATCTTAACACTGCTCCCACAGAGATGTCAGGCTTCCATCACACACTCAAGTAGCTGTCTGCACACAGACCTCTATCAAGCTCCTTTGTTTTAACACAATCAGCTACTGCATGAGATACATTCAACTGTTCTAGAAAAAAAGAAAAGACACATAAATACACGTGAGCAAAATAGGGAAGTCAGAGGGAAGGTTATAGTGTGTGGGTTTTGTGTGGAATAGGTTGGTAATAGTAAGATTGAAAATGAAGGGAAGGAGTAAAGAACATGCAAATTATTTCACTTTTTGCTTTAGGGTATGTGATCTCCTCCATGCACGAGCTACTCACCCATCTACCTCTCAGAAACACACGCTTGCTTTGTCGATGCTTAGTGACCTATTAAAAAATCCCACAATAAACTGAGGCTGCTGCCACTATTTCCAGATGGCAATAGATACACTGCATAGAAAGCTACTAGTGAGTCCCTTTATTCTGTCTTAAAAACTTTTCTGACCTTACTCTCATGGAAATGACAGACCTGGCCTACAGAAATGTCCTCAGCAGAACGGCGAAAAGGTTAAATCCACACTGGCATTTTATTCTGGGATTTAGGTCTAAACCGCAAGAGGCAATGGCAGAAAATGGGTACAGAATGGAGTCATACAACGTTGTTTGAAGAGCTCTGAAAATTCACTCTGTTCTCAGCTTGAGGGGGAATAGAAGCAAGGCTGCCCTGGTGACATCACACCTGCATCTTTACTACTTCAACCCAGTTCCCATGGCAACTGCTACGGTCTCACTGTCACTCTGCACAATCCCTAACTGGAAATGGAGTGTATCACAGCCCAACAACTACATACTCCAGAGGGAGAGGGGATGAGAAAAACTCTTCTTTCACAAGGGTTAAAACAAAGGCCCTTTACTCCCTGCAAGTGCTTTTGTTTTGTCACCAGGACTGAGACATACCTGCCAGGAAGCACAACTGCAGTTGGCAGAATGGGCTGGGGTTTGGGACTGCATCCTATGCTGGCGGGTAAAAAATAGGCAAAAATAAACTTTGAAAGCCATTTATCTCGAATTGGACTTTCCTTTTCATGGAAAAGAAATGGACTTTTTCTAGTCCTTCACTTCTTCCCACCATCACCTCAGGCTCCTCCACCTTACTGAAACAAGGGCTGGCAAAAGGGGTTGTTTGTGGGTGTAAGCTCTTCCTGGTGGGTGAGGCAAACCCCCACTCCATCCCCCCAACAAAAACAACATGAGCACACAACAAAGTTACACAGAACAATAGATCCCAGGTGAGGGGCAGACACAGACACGTGGGGAGCATCAGCCCTCAAATTGATGTCTTGCACATCTCAAGTATGAACCACTTGACACCTGCAAAATGTGCACAGACAGATGAATAAACACATACCTGTAGTTCAGAAAGGGGCCGTGGTGCCTCTGCAATTAGACCTGCATCTGTATAGCTTTATTAATTTCTATGGCATTTAGTGTTTCAGTATCTATTGTCTTTAATCACAGGGTAATACTGGTAGGCATGTTTTGGGATAACAACTTTAGGTATGAATACTGTCAACGTAGATTCAAAGTCAGTCAACTGTTTATTGGTAATGTATTTACAAGGAAAATCACATGGGTGCTTTATGTCCAAGAGCAGAAAACAGAACACGTGTCAGAAGCTATAAAAGATCTGCAGCACTCCTGCTGAGAACGCAGCTTGTTAGACACAGTACTCGTACACTTATGTCTTATTTTGTTACTCCCTACCAAGAACAGACTAAAGCAAGCACATCTCCAGGAAAAGGACCTTCCTCTTTGACAGATGAGACAACTGAACAATCCCACTGTAGGATCTTTCATGGCACTTAATTTCTGTACTTTAAACATTGGAGTACAAGAAATGAAAACTCTTAAAATAATACTGCACCCACAGTAAGCCCATCATTACGTAAAGAAAAGGTTTTGGATGCCCTAAATCAGTGTTAAGTAGTAAAACACTCTTTGCCTTCCACATAGCAGAGAACTGCCACTTCCAACTATTAGTGTTTTGAGCTTCCTATACACTAATAAATCCAAAGAATGGAAATAAAAAGAAAAATAATACCACTACAGATCAAGATAATTTAGAGGCCAGTCAGTCAGTTTAAAGAAAGCATCTGAAAAACTGGCCTAATAAAAGTTTTCCACTAAACAAAAGAAAAAAGAACCCTATGCCATCATTCTGTGGTTCCACACAATTACTACAATTTAGGAGTGAAAAAGGTAAAACAAATGCAAGGCTCTAAAATTGCTCATTGAGGCAAGGATACTACAGTAAGGGCTTAACAAAAGAGCCAACCTGGAGAAAGTCTTTGTTCCTTCTTACACTCAGTCTGCTTCAAGAAATGAAAAGCAGAGGTAGAAAATCATTCTTTCAATGCATCCATAGTCACATTAATTTAGTCTAATGGCAGAAAGGCAAAAACGATGACATCAGCATAAGAATTTCTTTAAGATCTGGCAAACACTGCAGAGAGGAATGCAGACAAGCAATAAACAGCTTCACACGAGATTTTCCTTCAACTTCATTCCCATTGCAGCAGTAGCTGCCAATGCTGATGGGCTGACCAGGCAAGGATGTCTCTTATCAGGTGCCTCTGCTCTTAGTAACTAAGGGAGACTGAAATTTTGCCAAAAAAAATAATCAAAAAAACAAAGAAACAAACATTTCCTCATCAGCATTTGTCAAAATCAAGCAAATCACTGGAATTTTATGGATTTATTTAATCCGTTATTTTTTATTTGGAAAATATTGCTCACATGAACGAATGGATTGAAAGAATTTCTGCAAAACCAGAGGACTGACACTTCAATGAGAGAAGTAAGAGCTTTGAAGGGCACGGTGGACAACAATACAACTAAAAGGCTGGGCAGGGAAAGGAAATGGATTTAGATTCTCATCACCAACTTTTGATCAAACCCAACCATTTACACAACTTCACCCAACTACATCTACATTTCCCAATGAACTTCATTAAGCAACTTCAGAAACCTCACTGAGAACTCGAATGAAAAATAAAACCAAAACAAACCAAGGAGCGGAACATTTGTGATCTTGAGGAAGCAAAAGGTCATACCCATGTCCTAGCTCCTGACCAAAGCATAAGCCACCAGAAGGAGTAGTCCAGCAGCTTTAAGTTATTTAAATTAAATGTTACTCTGCTCCAATGATCAGCAACATAATTAGATAAGAAACTCAAAAAAAAAAAAAAAAAGCTCATTTCCCACATCTCCAACACAAAAAACTCCCAGCTGAATTCACAAGAGGCACGAGTCATTTCATGCTTTCTTGGTACTTCAGTGGCCTGTAAGGATCAAAGTCCCTACTTTGATTTTCTGTAGACTATTTCTTTCCTCTTTAAGACAACTTAGTTAACACAAGCTTTTAGAGAAAAACTAAAAGCTTCCCTGGAATATGGAATTTTACACGGCCCTTGTGAAAAAATTAAGTGTAAAATTACTGTTTGAAGTGTTCAGGTTTTTGTTACACCAAGCAATAATACACAGGTGGCTGAAGTTGTGAACATTTTATATTTAGACAGTCAGCAACTTACAAAGAGTAGCAGTAATGAGACAATTTGTCAGCGTGTATGCTTTTCACAGAAATTTCCAACATTATGTAAAAAGCTACACATTTGTATTTTTTACATAAATAAAACTTCCAACAAGTGTCTGCTTAGAAGGAGGAAACTTTTCAATGGTCAAAATGAAATTATATTTTTGTGAAAATAGATTTACGTATTTTTATGACACAAGCAGTCGGTCTCCAGGTGAGACCTGTATCAGAAATCTTGCATGAATCTGCTGCCCTTTCATCCCAGAAGCAGAACTGTGCAAGTCTGAGAGGTTGGCAGCTGTGCAACAACGAGCAACCACCAACTGCGTGTTGCACGGAGCCTTCTACAAGGAAGTTCTAGTATATGGTGTTGAAACGTGATACTCTCCTCATTGCAACCCCATAACTAGCCCTCTAGCAAGCTTAAAGGGAAGCTGCTCATTCTGGTACTCATAAGAATATCTTAGAAAGAGTTAAGAGAATTAGAAACAGCTCATCTCATTCAAGACATCTCATGTGCTGATCCATTTCACTCATTTCTCCTTGGAGGAAAAAAACTAACAAACCAAACTGATCAGGAGAACAAAGAGGATTTCCTATCTCAGGCTGAATAGACCATGGAACACTTCAGACTTTCAGGTGGAAAAGTCCTGATGAAACTTTGCCAACACTTCAAAAGATATGCTGGTATAAAGAGGAAAGCTCCAATCCCCTCTACTCCTCAAAGACATAACCACGCTGGCAAAAGCCCTATTGGAGATTAATCTGTATGACCAAAGGGCTACCTTTTGCTAGTATGATTACTTGAGATTTGCTTTAAACCATCTGAATACAACAACAACAACAACAAGAAGTTTGGTTTCCATTTCTCCACAAATTCGAAGTAGAGATTTTTCAGTAGTCCTGGTTCTTGAGTCACTACCGTCAACATTTGGAGGTGGGAATGGTGAGGTAACACATATTGAAAATCCATCTTTCTGCTGCTATTGCAGCTAACTACTGATGCCTACACAAGAACTAGTATACTGCCCTGGCTGGGTGCAGTACACACACATCTGTTGCCAAAGAATAAAACCATATGAAGCTAATCACAGACTGGATTCCATACGGCTTTATTTTTTTCTTAAGCAAACAATATCAAGATTCTTGGAAAAAAACCAAGAAGTCTCTCACAAGAACTTTGTAGTGAAGTACCAAAGTGTGGTTTTCCTCACAATTTGTTCTTCTCCAACGTTACAAAGGCTGGTCCTGAGTAGTGCAACACGAATCCAAGCTGCCCCCTTCCTAAACCTCCCTTTGTAAACCAGAAAGGATTTCAGTTTTCCAGCAGCCATGGGAATTTCAAAGGAGCAGAGGGGGGGGGAAAAAGAAAAATCACTTCAGATAGATGCCAAGTTTTATTACATGTGGAAGTTCAAAAGAAATCTAAATCTAGGAAAATTATTTAGAAACTAGACACAGTCTGCTTTTGTAAAAATGATGCTGATTTAATAGCAAGGCAAGACACTGCTGTCAAATGGCTTTAGCAGGTTCTGTTTTCCTTGTGCTAGGATCAATTCATGAGTTGAGTACGAGGGAAGACTTCCTTCAGGGTTGAAAGGGTAATTTAGTTTCTATGGTCCATTAATTTCTTGGCTTCTTTCCCCAGCCTGTTCATTAGTGTGAAGTGCAGTGATGAGTTTCAGAACGTGGAAGTTGAAAAAGCATCTACAAAATTCCTTCACACAACGACTGCAAAACATCCATCAGAATTAACGCAGCTTCGCAAGTTTTTTGACCTAGAATTCATACTGGTGGCCTGCATCAATAATCATTTTTACCTTTAAAAATGATATCAAGTCAGTTAATTACACTATTCATGGCTTCTCACTGTTATTTATCAGCATTTAAGCCAACAGCCTCCAAGAGACAAACTAGTTTTACTTCAGCTGAATTAGTAACAGATGGAGAAGATACATTACCCTCAATCACAAGGTTAAGCAGATAATTATGGGGGAAAAAATAAAGTCTTTGATATTATATGATCCTATGAATGTTGCATGCACAAGAAGTAACACAGAGATGAGTTTAGGAATAAAAAGAACTATTTAGGTTACTTGAAGAAACAGATTTGTCTATGATTTCTTTCATTTTAGAAGCACAGACTGCAATCATTGAGCTGAAGAAACCAAACTGGGCACACCATGGAGACCCATAGCAGCCATAAGCCTGTGTGTGAGTTCTGGGCTCCTGGGAGGAGCTGCTCTGCAGTAACATTAGCTTGGTTTAGACACCAACACGATCTGACCCTTTCCTTCAGAGGGCTGAGTGAACAAAAGGCTCCCACTGAGTTCCATTAGCCAGTTTCATACAACTCTGGGCCACACCTCTGCATTCTCTGCCTGTAACACACAAATTAGAGCCAGCCCTTCTCAGATGGTACGAGGTTACATAGGGCTAACAGCATTAAGGTGGTAGGAGCAGTCAGAAAAGATTTAGGGTTACCTTCCTGGGATTTTTGGCTTCATGGACAACACTTGACCAGACAACATGAACTCCACTAATCCCTGCATTCCAGGATGACTGCACTAGAATCTCCTGTGAGATGTACCATTTCTACCTCAAGGCAAGCCCTGCCACCCCACTCCAGAAGAAAGCTTCTGTTCCCACAGCAGAGCAGAACTGTGACTATTTTCTTTCAGGTGAGTTTTCCACAGAAAGCTCTTCTTGATATATTGAGGAAAAAAATCCAGCAACAGATACACCTTGCACTAGATCTTTTCCCCCCTACCTGAACCAAGCAGCTCCAGCTATTGAGTATGGCAGAATTCCACAGTGCTGGCTTCTACACAGGGTGAGCTACTAAACAGTTCAAAAGCTAGTAATGGCTACAAAGTAAGAGAAGAGAATAAATATTCATGTTCATTTTGTCTTATCCTCATTAATTTTGCCTGCCAATATTAGTCCTTAGGTTTGCAGCTTCACACCTATGGGCAAATTATTATGTAGATGACCCCAGGAAGTGGTGGGCTACTGCTGGGAGGTGGTCAAATTGCCATCATCTCACAGAGGCCAACCCTGTACCACAGCTCTGCTTCAGCTCTTTCCTCCTGGGTCATTTTAGACTTTGATGGCAAGGTGGTTGCTGTGGTTTAATTGACCAACTTAGCACAATGGGATTTTGCCAAATGATGAAATAATACTGTAGTATACCTGCTTTTGAAGAGGTAGATATAAAACATGAACACTGCATTAGAATAATTTATTTCTTGGAAAATAATCAGACTGACTGGAATTACTTTCAACAAAAAACCACTCTCCTAACATTAAAATGACATGAGAGGAACAGCTCAGGTAACATTTTTCAACCATTAGCAAATGTTTTCATAAGGCTACTGTGGCAAAGCAAAATTTTAATCAGAAAGATTTTGTCAAAATTCTTAAAATGCCACTATCTACTAGGAAGACAAGGTTAGAGCAAGTGGCAAACAAGAAAAATCTAAATATTGACTTAAATGGTAAGTCACTTGGCCACAAAATTCACATCTGAAATTAAGGTCCTAAAAATATGAATACATTTTTGAAGCATTTCTTGAAACGGAACCTATACTGTGTGCATTCTGCCAACAAAATAATCCCAAGAAATCAAATTTTAATTAGGAAAAAAAAAGAAATAGCACAACAGTGATGAGGAAATCTTGATATTTCTAAGTGCCTACAGAGAGATATATACACCTCCAGATATTCCCAATCTCAGACAGCCAGATGTACAAAATCTAAAGGTCCTATTATAAGAAGGAGGAGGGAGGAGGAAGCTAATTCCATCCTGGGAATAAATACAGCCAAACATAGGGTGTGCTTAGGAACCTCATGTCATGTTGGGAAGGTTTTAGGTGCATGACTGGTATGCAATTCATGAATTAAACACAAAAATATGTGAACAGTAAGTATCTAGCATGGAACAGTATGGTATGAGTACACAGCTCCTGGTTTTACACGTTGGTAGCTACGGAGTGGTTTTTAATACAGGTCCAGGATTGCTGAACTGCTTGGCAAGCAGAAATTCCAGAAGTGAGTTAGGCAGCTTAGAGGCTAGCTGACCCCTTCAAGTGTCTCACAGAGCCTCCTGTTCCAAACACAGCTACTACAGACCATAGCTAACAGCCCCAAGACGCTGCTCCATGTGAAATGGCTATTTTGATCCCACATTCAGATCAGAAAGCTGATGTATCACTGGCAGCCTGGCTGGCTGGGGGAAAAAAAAAAAAACAGTCTCTTTGAAGCTGCTCATGAGTTTGGAATGTACAAATGAAGACTGTATCCTAATTCAGCCAGACAAGGAAGTAAGGACATAACTTTAAACAATCATGTGGTCACAATGGCTCCAACGGAATGTGATATTCCGAAATTATGTGCGGCTCAAGTGTTTTTTGAGTAAGAACTTGAAGTAGTCAAACTGCAGAGGAAGGAGCCCGAGTGCTGTGAAAACCAGCACGCACCACGTACAATGCTTTTGACGTGATGTTGCAACTGAAACATTCAAAATGAATTTATTTTCTCACTATTTACCCCAATTCAGAACACACTTTTGCCATCTACAACACAGATGGGTATCGAGCTTATGCTCACTGTGAAAACTTCACCCCCAAACCCGTTTCCTGACCATAACTCATTAATTTATCTCACTTCTCATTACTCATGAGGCCTCAAGTCAAACCTACATTAACATTTATTTGCAAGTAAATAATCTGAAAGAAAAATAACTGAACAGTGGTTAAGTATTTACCTGCTCTATGATTTTTAATTTTTCACACAGGTTTTTCTGGTTATGTTCAGGTTTTGTTTTTAATAACATTGAGTTATAGGGCATACACCACTACAGCAGGTCCGTGGTTGGGCCTTTCCAACATTGACACATAGGAGTGTAATTTAATTCTTCAAATATATCTTTATAAGGTTTTATAAGCATTCCCAATGGAACTGTTCAAATGCAAAACTAACTAATGGTGAAGCATTTACTACAGCATGCTCTCCAAGCACTACCACTTGGCTTGGGAAATTCCAATTGATTCTAATGGCTGTTAGGTTTTTATAGGAAAATTTCTATAGAAAAAAAAAAACCAGTTATTCAGATATAATGTAGAAGAGCAGCTCTCTATGCATTCCAGTTTTTCACTTGGGGTATCTGAAAACTATTTTCTTTTCCCCCCCAAAAATGGAGTTAAAAAGTGTCAACACACTTATCTATAGATCTATACAACAGATACAACGTGTGTGCCTCTGCTGTGAAGTCCCTACGAGCAGAGTCTAGACATCTGTAGGCATCATATTTTTGTACCATTTTTACAGTTTATTTCAGAATAAAGGGTCTCTACACTAATAACCAAACAAAAAAAAAAAAAACCCAAAGGCTTCTTAAAAAGATAATCACATACAGATGTGTCATCTGTATTAAGGCAGAACTTCAATATAATTTGATCAGTGCCATTCTTTGGCACATAGAAGGGGCCAGTTAGTAGCTAGAAAAGCCATTATCATAGGAAATCCCTTCTACTTCATTGACTATACAGATAAAAGCTTCTCAGATAGGGTCAGGTTTGCATGGTCAGCAAAAAAGAAAGTAAAAACAGCTTTCTGCTCCCGCTTCTCCAGGGAAGGCTGAATATTAGGCCATTAGGTAGTCAGATACATTATTTTATAGCTAGCAAAGCCCCTGGGTAATAAAGAATGAGTGCAACTGCCACAGGCAGCTTTGCAGGAAATTGTGTGAAACAATGACAGATGCTCCAGAATTGTTTCAAAACAAAGCAAGCCAGGAAGAGCAGTGTGTCAGCCGAGGGGTTTTTGCTCATGAACTCTATTCTCCAGCACGCCGACAGAAACAACGTGCATAAAAATTAGATTTTGAGCTTATGCACACACATGCACAGGCAGAGGCACACCAAAGCAGAGTGCAGTCATCCCACCTAAATGTTTTAACAAATATATATTTCTGTTGCTGTTCTCAGAAACAGTTGGAGAAGCCTTCCTCGTTTAACAGAAATTGCCTGGGAAGCTGACTGTGGAAGAAAACTAACAGGCCTAGTGACTAAATTAAAGCTTTTATATAAAACTAAAAAAAAAAAAAAGCTTCAGTTCTTTTCCAAAAAACAGTCAGGCATTGAAAACACTAAATCTCACCCACCCTTAGTTGGATTTAATATTCTCTCCTCACTTCTGAATATAGGACTTACGTCACCAATTAACTTTGGAGCTAGATGTTAACAGCAATCAGTTGCTGTAAGACTGAAAGACACTGAGCAGGATCTTAAAGAAACAAATAATGCCCAACTCCAACTGAAATACAAATGAAGTAGGTGCCTAAACATGCCTGAAAACCCTACAAGTAGGTACCTGCATATTAAAATCACAGAGATGCTACTGGCTGCCCCCTAAAACAAGTTTCTCAAGACTTTTTACTACAGTGAAAAAATTATCTTAGAGATTCAGGACCAGTAGAAGAGAGATGAGTCTTTTCCACAGTTCAGCGGGTGATCTTCTTGCTTTTGGCAGAATTACATTGATCTGATTATTTTGCAGTGCCATCTGACTGGCTAATAAACACGGCCGAACCTCTGATCTTCCAGTTGCTTCGTGGGTGTAACCAACCACATCTTTTTCTTATTTGATTTATGTTTACATTTCCAGTGTATTTTTTGCTATAAACTGCTTTAATCTATTTATTTGCCTTCTCATGCTACCAACGCAGCGTGTAAAAAATTCATCTGACTGGCTTTTATAGAGACATTTACAAAAAGCAATAACATTTAAAAACTTAACAGTTAAATCACATCAGTAAAGTCAGACGAGTACTTTTCAAAACAAAGCAGTGGAATTTCAGCAAAGTGTGTATCTGCAAAGTGTAAAGGCAGGTGAAACTCTGTAACATAACCCAACTACCTAAGCACTCGATTTTGTGATTCTAATTGTTTATTAACACTTATAGAAAACATTATTATCTTAAGACTTTGGTTCAGATTATTCATTCAAATTATAAACTTTGTGATTTAAAGAGAACGCTTAACCTTCTTAAAATAACTCTGAAATGATTGAAGAAATAATTATATCTCAGAACCTCCTGTAACATGACACAGGGAAGAAAGAACGATGTGGCTCCAAAGGCAGTGGAAGTCAAGTATTCTTATTTTAATCTCTTGAGTTTTGCATCAAGGAAATCGTATGCTCAGCTTTATTAAAGCAGTCCACAACGACAGAGGGAGAAGAAAAGGAGGAAAGCACACCTCCAAGGAGCAGCCAGGTCACACGAGCATGTAAGTAATGTAAAGCACGCTGGCAGAAAGCAGAAAGGCATCACAGCAGTCTAAATAAAGCAATGCTATTTTTCATTTTTTTGTTGCTGTTGATTGCACTGTACCAGAAATAGATTCTAAAATAAGTGTGGAGGTTTGGCCCATCTGTTCTCCAGGAGAGCTGGATTTTTCTGTAATACCACACAATGACAGAGCTGCACTCTATGAAGCTGTTCTTAAAAAAAAAAAAATAGATAGATATAATCAAAAGAGTTTTCACAAAAAACAGGCCATAAAATAGTGGTTTCCAGTTTTCAGCTTGAAGAAAACAAAACTCCCTGAACTACCAGTCGTATCCCCAGCTCTGGGTTATGACAGTGTACTGCAACAGGATCGAGTAGTTTATTTTTCAGCTCCAAGTAAATCATCTCCACTCACACAAAACAGTCATTCACATTTGGAACATGACATGGCTTATTCTTTTTATACTCATGAACGACTCATTTACATCCAAAATGAATCTTCAAAGATCATAAACAGCTACATAAAGGGAAAATAAGAATACAGCTGAAATCACCAGTGGATGTGTGAAATGACTGTGAACGTTCCCATTTTTGCAAGAATAGCAGTCTTAAGATAAAAATGAAGTCCAACAGAAAATCCTGCTACACTCCACGCTTTATTACATATTAAGAAAACACTCACTGTAATAGAAGAGAGATTTAGTCCCATTAGCTGTGTTAGTGTTATCTCATGTAAATAAAATTAAAATGGGATGCAGAGGGTGGGAGAATGGATAATGAAACCCATTGGCCAGTGTTATTCCTTGATCAACTCTTTCACAATATTTAATTCCTTCATTCAGAATATGTCTATGGTAGCTTCCATCACCAAGGTATTTATTTCTCTATTGATTTTTTTTTTATTATTAATACAATAAAGGTCCTGAAGGTTTGTATTAAAGAGTTCTGTGTGGATAGCTTATACACTGCTCCAGCTCATTTTAATTAGTTCTTTTAGTTCTCTCATTTATACAAACACTACAGCTACTTAAGTACCCCTCCTGAGATCACTTAGCCTCCTTTGATTTCTTCACAGTACTGAGACACAGTCCTTGACTTAACTTTGCATTTAGAAGAAACGTCACAATTATAAAGGGTAAATAATGTGAGTTAGAAGAGAGTGAACAGCAGGATAACAAATCCTGCAAGACTTAGTGACTGGATGTGGAAAAAAAGCAAAGCAGAAATGAAATTCAATACAGGAAATGTGCAGGAGGGGAAAAAAAAAAAATTATTTCTTAGGGATTCTGGCTTTGAATAAAGTATTAGTGGCCAAGAAAGAAGTTCTTGAATCTACAGTAAATGTTAAAATGAAAAAATTCCCCCAGAAAAACATAACAATGTTTAGAATTTGGAATGGGATGGGGCAGAAACAGCATTGCAACAACCCAGAAAACCACAAAGGACTCACAGAGAAGCAGGTGCCATTCTGAATCTGCTCAATCTAAAGGAGTGACAACAGAAATAAGAGATGCACAAGGAGGTAACAAAAAAGGTAAGAAATATGGAATGGTTTCCATACAAATAAGAGCTAAATACATGAGGAGGTTTCATGGTGAAGATGTTCACTGAGAAGAGAGAGAGCAGTGATATATTAAAGTCTTATATATTAAAATCAAAAGGGTTGAGACAAAAAAAGGATATGGATAGTTAGATTCTCTCCCTCGTAGAGTAAGTAGAAGACCCAACACTACACCAACAAATGAAAAAATTAAACCAAAACCCCCCAACTTTTTTCCACCCATTGCATGGATGAGCTATGGTATTAATTACCACCAAGTATTTGTGCATGCTGAAATTCTGTGTGGGTTCAGACTCAATTAAACTCACAAAAGAAAAATTCATCAACAGTTGTTAAACGCAAAAATATGTCAAGTTGCATTGCCAAAACCAGCAGGAAGCTGAACGAGTGTGCAGAAAAATAACTGTATTCTTGGCATGACCTTAGAGTCTTCCTTTAGCTCTTCCACTTTTGAGCACTGCTGGAGACAATTTTTACGTTAAGGGATTATTTAAGAGGAGTACCTGAGTATATTTCTTTTAAGAAACTAGAAGCCCACAACAGCAGAGAGCTTCCTGCAGCATCCAGAGGGGCTGTATCACACAGCTTTTTATCTGCCTTGGTTAAATGCCACATCTGTCTCATGGCTGTGTTCAAAGTAGACAGGATTTAAACTCTTCAAGCAACATTTCTGCTTCTTCCCAGATTAAATCTTTTTCTAGGAACTGGGTGGGACGATAATTTCACCGTATGTCCCTGGCCTAGGGAAGTCTTCTACAAGACACCATGTGGTTTAAACAGCATTGTGTGTGCACAGAGACACATTTCTACACAATTGGAAGACTAGTAAAAGATACTTCCATACACTAGGCATCCAATTCCATAAATTAGGCTGTTGGATCCTTCAATGTGGAAAAAAAAGAGAAGATATTTTCATGTTCTTCCTTCAGATCTTCTCCATCAGCTTTCCAGTCAACAGATGGAAATTATACATTTAAATGTACTGATACCATCATCCCAAAAACACTTGCAGCTCCCCATGTCTTTAACAGCTGGTAACATGAAGAGATTAAAAAGAGATGAGATCCCTCAAAGTAATTTTTGCAGCTTGCTTTCCTCAGAAACAACAGAAAATTCCCTTCTCTGGTGGGAAATTCAATCTATCCCTGAATTACCATCTTGTCCTTCTAAGATTCTTTTCCTGTCAATCCTGCCATGACTGCAGTCAGAGTGGCCATTAGGATTAGTCTCTGACCGCATCATGAATCAGGAGACCATATTTTGAAAGTCCTTCAATGATTCACGTAGCTCCCTACAACGTGTCAGCTCCCACTTGCCTTTCAAAAGAAGAATTGTCACCATGACATTCAGACTGATAAAGAGAAGAAAAATCAGAGGAGGGCAATTGTCCTCCATGCAAGTTCACTGCTGAACTTAGAGATGGCAATCATTACACCATATACATTAAGAAAACTGCTTTTCAGCCCAAATCTGAACTGGTTCTTAGAAATCCACAGAAGATGTGAACAGCAAGCCAATGAGAAAGGTAGAGAGAAAAGGGTGAAGTCTATTCATGTAGGAAGAAAATATCTTGAAATTCATGCAGAGAAGAGGTTCACCCAGACACTGCTACATCCAATGATACATGAGGAATGGCTGGGGGCATGCTTACTGTCCACCAAGGATCAAAAGCCATCAGAGTATACTTCACCTGCAGTTCCCTGGAGAGATGAACCCTGCCCAAAATAGCAACTGAAGTATTTCTACATACTCAGATTTCAGGATTTAGAGTCTTTTTCCTGTGCAATGTCAACTCCTTGTAATGGACGTCAGCTAGTCCAAAAGTTGTACTCCAAATCCTGAAGAAGAGGACCCACATCTAAGCATTCTAAAGGCAAACCTGCAGAGGTATGACTGCACCACAGCAGCTTGGACCACACGTTCTCCCACAGAGGCAAGCCGTGGTTTGGTCCCCTGCTGCAGCGACAAGCTGGGATGTCAGTAGATGGCAGTATGAAGCACACTATTGGAGTTCGTCAACACTCCAAGAGATGAGCTCTTTTTGCTGGGCACCTGGAGAAAACCTCTACTCCTTTGTGATTTCTCAGTCTTACCTTTATTACCAGGGTAGAGCTGAGTAAGACTAAATGCAGTCTGATTTATGATATGCATTTTTTTATGCTGATTGATTTTCTAGAAAGAAAATGCAACATAATGTCTGCTGTGACTGACAGGGTGCAAAAGAGGACTGCCTACATTTTAAGTCAGAAGCAACAGCCAGACAAGTGAACACACCCAAAGTGAACCTAGTCAGCTGGGATCCCAACGCAGCAGGGGCTACAGCTTTCTTTTGCAAAATTGTATCCAGTATTTGCTCACTTGTCCAGGATTTCTCAACTTCATGAGCACTTACAGTCAGAACATATAAAGTCACTTCCCTGTCTAAGTGAGTGCACTTGAAAGCTGCCAGCACTTGTGATTGAGAAATGATCTGCTCCACACATGCTCTTCACCCTGCCTCATGCTCAGACCACATAAAACTTGTCTGGGGTTCAGACTGAAGGAACAAGGTGTGCTGTGCAACTCTGAGCAGGAGGACAGGATGCTTTTTCCTCAAGTTTTGCCCTCAAAAGGCAAAATTCCTCAACAATTCACCCCAAAATCTCAGTTTAAGGGAGGTAGGCAGGCAACTAATTGCACATCTGCTGCCAGAACCTCTTCCTCCTTACCCATCCTGCCCCACTCCTTTCAATGAAAAAGCTAGAATTTTTCCAATATAAGATTTTTTCAAAGGTGAGAAGGAACAGCCTGGTTGCCAGTCAATACCTCTTGCTACAATGCACTCAGAGAAAGTATCAAGCAATAACAACCAGTGGCTGCTTAATATGCTTTTACTAATTAAACCCTCTCCAGTTCATACCATCAAACCTAACTGCTCTAACTGTAACTCCTCCCATTCCAGACAGGTTTGAAAGTAAGTATTACTGAGCTCAGAACAGAGTTCAGTTACAGTGATTATAGAGGTGACCAGAACAAACCCTCAGAAGCAAACAGGAGGGAGGAAGGGAGGAAGAAGTAGCTCACAAAGCTCAGCCAGCATTACTCCTGCACTTCCAGCAATGGACTGGAGCCATCCTTCAGAATTTCCTTTGCTTTACTCAGTTGCCAAGTAAACTGAAGCTAAGAGAGTTCATTAATGATGATGTATTTTGAGACACAGCCACGCTGTAATTACTGTACATCAGCAGGCTGGTCCTCTGCAATGTCCATTTTAGCCATGAAAAGCATGGCCTACAGCTCATGGGGTCTTTACTAGAAGGAAGCACACAGCTTTGCTTATATTCCTAGTCCTCCCCAGAAAAATGGGTTTATACAGCCTTATTTGGATTATATATGACATGTCAAGTGTTCATTCAAGTTTGTTATCTTCTAAACTAGCAGCAAATTAATAACAAAGACAAGCTCCTTCAAAACTGTTATTATCCTGAATCTGAGAATTTAACAACCCAAACCACTAAAGGCATTCAGAAGACTAATTCAGCTTTCTCTTCAACTCTACAAATGGTTCCAGCCAATTATCTTTTATAAAGAAGCATTTCCATAACTCTCTTGATCTATCAGTCACAGACCAGTCCACTTACATCACATCATCTGCTGATTTCTTAACCGAGGCACCCGACTGCACAACGCCTAACGGACAGCCTGGCATTGCACACAGATGACATTATTTAGCAATATTTTAAAATACTTGTTCTACCAACTCCTGAGCTGCACAGAGGACTGTGTGGGATGCTGCTCACTGCATCTCACAGCCAAGAGAGCTCTTGAAAGGTGTGTGCAACCAAGCTGATGAAGAAGAACAGAAAAGCTGGGCAAGAAAGATTCAGGTGGAAAGGAGGAAAGTGAGTCTGAAATCATCATCAACCAGTGAAAATGAAGAAGGTTGCAAAAATGCCATTCATGCTTGAAGGTGTGCTAGCAGAGAGATTAAGCAAGAATTAAAATGGTTCCATACTGGCTGACAGGGGGAAAAAAAAAAAAATCCAATCAATCAAACTTACTGCAGTAAAATTCCATTTTAGTCCAAGTTTCCAGAAAATAAAAGTTAGTAAAATTTTAAGTGAACATAATTCTCAGGACACAGGCTTTTGGAATAAATAACCCAGCTAGGTCTGCTCTGAAACAAAGCTGTATTTCAAGATTAAGCTGTTTTAAAAGAGGTGTAAAAGTGTCAGAAAAATAAATGAAAAAAAGTGTTGCTGACTGAAATGATTCAATGGAAGTGCCTACAACTGGAGATTTCTTCCCTGTTTTTGGAGAGAGGTTGAAGAATTTTTTTGGCTTTAGACACCCATTTTCTTTGGGAGTATGAGGAGGTGTATTTACTTCTGGACTGAAAACAAACCCTACAGTGCTGCTGTTTTTTTGCAGAACTCAAAAGAACCACATACTGCCTCCAAAGTTTTTAAATCCATTTGGGATAAATCAGCTAAAATCCAGCTTGATTTTCACACATTCAGGCAAGCCTCCCCTTGCTTGTGGAGGTTCTTGCAGTACAGTAAAGCAAAGCTACAGCTGTAACTACAATTATAGTAGCAACAGATTTCAGTATTCAAAACTAAGGCCCTCTAAATATCTACAAAAGCCCTTAAGTCAATTCATTACTGATACAGTAAGTGACAACACTTGTGTTTGGCAGACAGTGCAACTGGGAGTCCTGACAAATCTAATTAACAGCACATCAGGGGCACTTAGTTTATCCTTTATATACGGTGCCAATAGCGAGCGTATAATGAGAAAAGGAGCTTAAACATTAGTGGGACTTCACTAATTGGTCACCAAGACCTGACTGAGCCAGGCTTCCTATACAATTATGGGAGTTCAAGTATCTGACACAAGTGTATCCAAAAACACTTAATGAAGATACTAAGTTACATAAATAAAAAGAAAGCAGGAAAAAGAAAATGCAACAGAAAAGGTAACTCTGATTTTCTTGAACTACCTGCCACTTGTATAACCCTAGTACAGAATATTTCAACCCTTTAAATAACTATCTTTTCAGAAAGTTACAAAAGTGTGAGAAATAATGTAGAGCCTGAATTACATTAAGTAATGCAAATATTTGGAACACATACAGGCATTCCAATAACCTTACACCTATAAATACTTCTTTTCACAATAAAAGTTGCCAGCAAATAATAGCTACAAAAGAAAGTTGTACAAAATCCAGAAGTTATAAAGCTGCTCATGTATCTGTTCTTTTACATTCATTAAATCAGTGCAAAGAGCCCTAATTTAACAATTCTAGAGATAACTGATTTGCATTATAACTAGAATCCACAAAGGTACCTGGCACCATATCCCCCCAAATAATGAAAGAGGTGCCCTGAACTGTGTAACTGCCTGCACATGGAACACATGTATCCCAAACACATACCCCATGTGTCCTGGCTTCCTCAAAATCCTACAAGGAAATGGTAGTTATTATGTTGAAAATAGATGGATTCAGAGTATTTCAGAAGAAAAAAAGACAATCCTTTTTTTGGCTGAAAACCCAGGCACCTCAGCAAAATCAGACTTCAGAAAACTCCATGATTTCTGTATGAAATCAGGGATCCACAATCTACACTGTGCCTGCGAGAGACACAGGGGTCCCTCAAAACACACCCAGCAAACACCACAACGCCTTGCAGGAGCAGCAGTCCCCTGCTGAGGGGAGGCTGCACCCATGCGAAGAGGTCACCCCCGTTATGAAGGCAGAGAAGGAATTTCAAACCCCTGTCTGTCATCACAAGGCTGAATATCGCAGGGCTGGAGGAGCAGTGGTACAGCTATCCAGATTCGTCGTGTTTTACCTTAGTTGTGTGGCCCAGCTCCATGCAGACAGCTGGGTAAGGCACTCTTGGGTCAGCTGAAAGGGGTACAAGCAGCACACTACAAGCACTGCCCCAGTGACATCTCACCAATGACCCCACCTAGGGAGTCGTCTTATTGTTCCCAGGACTTCATCTTGATGGGCAGAGGTAAAGGAATCTGTTGAATTGGTCCCCAGGGTTGCTCTGCTGCTTTTTTCCTGTACACTGTGCTAATATTTTCAGTCAAGAATTTTACACAGAAGATTCTTGGAATATAACACAAAATAACCCACGACTACCAACAGCATCTATCCACAACAGATAACAGTAATTAAACTGGTAGTGTTTGAAGAGCATTTTCCCAAACCATCTTAATAGCACCCATAACTAACCCAAATTGTTAATAGTGTTTCACGGTCTTCTGTCTATAAAACATAAAAATACATTAGATTTATTAATGTATTAGATTAATATACTTGAAAATAGTGATGTTACTTTAAAGCATTTATAAACATAAGCATACTGAAATGCATGATACCAGTTTTTGTTGAAAAATGCATGTGAAAACACTTATTTGCTTGGTGTATTATTTTACTGAAACTAAGTAAGACTGTGAAGAAATTCAGAAAAGATGAACATAACATTACTGAATTTTTTAAAACATTGCTAAAAATACAAGTACACAAACCTGGAGAATTCAACTCGTGTATATGGCTTATTTTGCTCCAATTCAGTAAAAACCTCCAAGCTGAAAAGGAGACATTCTCACTGCTTTGCTGCAAACTATACGTGTGTAATCAATCAGCTACCTCTCAGCTGAGGAATCCAAGTCTTCTTAAAAAATTAATTAGAACACTTAAACTTGTTTTACCAGGCTTTTGCAGAATTATGTCACGATTTACTGAAACACCTTAACACCATTTGCCAAAACACATTATCTGTGTGGTGCCATGTGCCAGGAGCAAACCTCCATATCAGATTCAGACAAGGGGTTCCAACCTCACGTAGGCACCAGTTCCACTGGTTTCCAGTTCCTCCTGGCACAGCACCACAGTCCTTCTCTAGGGCTTATTCTATCTGATGGTTTCAGACAAAAATACTGACTGACAGGAGTTCCTAGCATGGCAGAATGTGAATGCAGCTTGCAATAATGCTGAATGTCAACTTTGGTATCACCAATCTAGATAGTCCTGTGGCTACTCCCAGGAAACTGAAGGCAATGATATTTTCCAGGATTTTGAAAAGGAAGCAGTGCTTAAAGTATCTACAGCCTTCAAATTTTGATGGCCCAAATTAATGCCTAAAAAAACCTAACAGAATTTTGGAAGAGGGGATGACCCATCTGTTATTCAGGCTATAAAAAGTAACATTTTTTTTTTTCACATATTTACATTTAAGCTGCTTATGGAGTTCAAACCAAAGTGATTTTTCCCCCCAGTTTCCTAGCACACACCAAGAAGACAATCACTAAAATACTTAGCAAAGATAGCATGGTTCTAAGTTTTATTTTGTCAGTAAGATGTTGAACATTTTATAGTGGTGCTCTCCAAAACCCAAAAGCCCTGTATAGAACTTGGAAAGCCATTCTGAATAGAGTGTGAAGGTGAATTTTCACCACGCAGTGGAAGGCACTTGTGATGTCTTGTATCAGATCAGTTCTGTAAACTCCAAACACACGGATCTCCTGTAGGAAGCTGTGTGGATAAATAAGCATGTTTGCCATTTTTCAGCAAGAGTGTGGAAATGGAATTTAGGCACACACTTCTGTAGAGCAGACAATGAACTACGAAGAATTATTTACTAAGTGACACAGAATATTAAAGATGCTTGAGAAAGAAAACCCCCAAGTTCTGCACCACGTGTCCTGTCAAATGCACCTGTTTCACACTGAAGCAAAACACCTCTGAGTATGGATTCATTTGGAACTCCCTCTGGAGTTATTCCTCCAGAGGAGGAGCTCCCTCAGTCCTCCTGGAAAGGCCAGAAAAGCTCACCTTGCACGTTGTGTCTAACACTGCCTCTTGGCAGGTCACCTACTGTTCTTAGGCCTCCTTTCCACACCTCAGGACTAACCAGGTCACGGCCACTGCCATGCTCCACTTCATCTGTGACTGCATTCTAAACCCACCGACCTCCCCGCGCTTCTCCCTCAACCCCATTCACAAAACCCAAAAAAACACATGCAAAAAACCCTGTCCTGCAGGAATTTACTCCTTGAAAAATCACCCGTGGGACTTTTAACTCCTTCCCTGCTTATTTATACTCAACCTAAGTATTTTCAGTTTACTCCTAAAATGCAGTTAGTATCTGGGATGCTGGAAATCTGAGAGGAGTAACTTTGCCACAAGTAGAAGTACAACAGCAGACTTTGGAACATTTCTATTTCTTTGCCACAATGACACCTGCTCAGTTTTTCTCCATTCAAGGGGGGTCTGTATCTCTACAGATCTCTCTCTCCTTCCCCATCCCAGGAGAACAGGGCATGCATTTTCAACTGGGATTACTCACTGCCAGACATCAACCACATCACTGTACACACCAGCAACTTACTTCTAGTATTTCATTGCTTGATCTACAGCAAGAGGCTGCTTAGAGCAAGAGTTTAAAAAAGAATTTATATGGAATTAATGTGAATCACTTAATTTGGGTAAAGATAGCTTTTTGTGCTATACTGGGACAGAAAGCTTAGAAGATTACATAAAAAATGTCTGGGCAATTAGTCCCCAAAGCCTGGTACTACTTGCTGCTGTATCATTCACAGTTGACTCTACCCTCAACTCTTGCAATCTTTACTACCACCTATTAGTGAGATAACTCCAATTATTTATTTACAGCAGAATAATTGACAATCTGAAACAAAAGCAAACCTATCTTCAAATTAGGCTATAGCTGTTATTGCTAAGCAAGTGCTTTTAAAACGGTGCATAGCCAAAGGATCTATAGTGACAAGTACTTTATAAAAAAAAAAAAAAAAAAAAAATATCAACAACCCACAATTCTTAATTCTTCAAATGAAGAATCTACCCATCAAACCTAAAATTCTCTATAAAAATATCAGGTTTATATACAAGAATGCTACAAATACAATTTAAGTTCAACATGAACTCATTTTTGGTTTCATGTTCCAGACCAGGTGTATTTACATGCCTACTGTACCTGTATTTACCAATGTAATTATCCTCTGCACATCACCTCGCTGCACGAGTGATTCCATGTTACACACAGAGAAAAGAGACACAGGACCTACTAATCTGCCAGAATTCTATAGTAACGGCACCTTCCATGCCAGAGCTGCTGCTGCTTTTGGCAGACACTGCCTACTGTATCAGATGCTTCAGTTCTTAAATTGATACCCACCAGGAACAGACATGAGATTCACAAATATATTTAATCAGAGAACTAAGGCTGCAGTAAAGTGGCTAAAACAAATAGCTTTTGCTGAAGGGAGCCATCTCCCTTTTGCAGAAGCTGGAAAAGACTCCACTACTTATGTCACTCTGGGGAATTCATCTTCTAGAAAACTGAAGTGTACCTTGGTGTGATCAGGAAAGCAGCAGAGAAAACACAGGGGAAGAAGGTCGTTAGGTACAGCCAAGAGAGAGAAAGGTATGGGGAAAAAAAAGGACTTTTCAGAGGCTTCTTGCCATCAGATCAATGTGAAATCAAAGGTTACATGTGCACAATACAAGCCTACTGAGTTGCAAAGAGTAAATAGCAAAAGTAGGGATATCCCCCTGCTAAGTTAATGCTTTCTGCTTTCAGAAAAGAGACGTGTCCATGTTTAATTCCTGCAACCTACTCCTAAAAAACAACTGCTCTTTGGAAGTACCTGGTTCACACAAAGTCTGTTACAGAACAAAGTCAACCATCCCTAGCACTACACTGCAACAGAGGTAACACCTTCCTGTTGTACCACAACCCAGAGAGACAGAGATGAGGGGAGAAGCTACAGAGTGATTTCCACCTGCAGCCACAGCTGCCATCAGCCACGCTGTGGTGACTGTAGCTACGCTGGATGAAGAAGCTGCCACCCCACTTCATCTCCACTTGCTCATTACCTTCAAATCCTCCAGCATAACTGCATGTTTAGTCACTTCCTAACCCAGTTCTGTCAAAATGATTCCCATTAGAAAATCTGTGTTTCAGCTTAACTCAGATTATTTTTGACAGAACTTGTTTAGCGGATGACTATAAATGCAAGTACCAGAAGATCTGAGAACACTGTAACCTTTCGAGCTAGGGGAGGAAACAGCAATGAGCAAGTGGAGGCAGCCAGCCCTTTGCCATGGCTGTGCTGCTGCAAGAGAAGGGCATTAATCAGACACACAGCTCTGATTTGCCAGCCTGCCTGATCAGTGAAAGCTGTACATCAAGGCTGACATCTTTAAAGCAAATAAATAGGTCTATATACTACTTATTTTACTCCTTGAAATGTTGGGTTGGGGTTAAGTGCCCAGAAATTCAAATAATTTGATATAACTACCTGGAATTCTTTTGTATAATGAGAGAAACAGCTAGGTGCTATTGAAAAGATAGAAAAAAATCATGGTATTTCTGTGAAGTTAAGGAATAAATACCAACCTTACCTTCTTATCTTGTATTATTACAGCAAGACATGAAAAACTACTTAATTGCCTTCTATGTATTACTGACATGAACAGTGTTCTGTGTTTTTTTACTTTTTACATGGTAAAAGTGGAAAAACTACCACCAAAATGCAGAATCAAATTCCCATCATGGAATATCTAACACTGCCAGGAACAGTACTTGATACAAAGACTGTCTTACCTTTTATTAACAGGCTTTTCATCCTTGTCATAGGGTCTTATGAACCATTTTCCAATTCTTACAAAGTTTTTATCCATCAAGCACCTAGAAAATAATTACAGCAACAATTACTAGTCACATCTTAAGATGCAATTAAAAGCAGTCTTTGAAGACAGTAAATTTAAGGGATTAAGCAGCTGCATTTCCATCATATTGAAATCAACTTTGTAGCTTTTGAGTTCCATGGAACTTTGCTGCTTCCCATTTTCCCACACTAGCCAGAGAGTCCCTGTCCGGTCTCATGATGCTGTCACTGATGCTGAGCTTCACATATGCACTTTCCTCTCTGTCAGAACCTTTTCCACTCCATGCTACTCTGTGCTGAATGATCCATCATCCCATTTTTCAAACTCCTCTTCTCGAACAAAGACAATTCACAGCACTGATTCTTTTCTATACAGTGTTTATCTCAGAATTCATGATGAAGAATACCTGCTCCTGTATTTTTGGCACATAAATGGCATAGTACAGTATATGAATGACAGGAAATTGTATTAAACAAATATTAACAATGAACCTTTTTTCCTTCATGTGATCCACAGAACGACTTCAAGTGTTGAAACTTCCATAATTACTGTTTCCTCTCTCAGAAAACCTCGTTCCAACAAACATACTCCCACGTCATTAAACTTAGAGCAGTAAGTTACCCGTTTTCTGTGGTCCCTTTAAAATCACACAAATTCTTTAGAGAAACTGTATATTCTGTGGCTTTTAAAAAAAAAAAAAATAAATCAAACCCACACCAACAGTGAGGATGCAAAGCGTTCAATAATCGATTGAGGTTGACAAGTTAAGGAGAGCTTGATGCCTTCCTAACTCCACCTGAACGGATGAATCACAGCAGCAATATGCCAACACTATTTAAGTATGCTTCATACATTAAACATGCAGTCGAACACATTGCCCAAAGGGATCACAGACAGAAATTTGTTATGATGGAGTATTTGTTAGCAAGGTAAATATTTTTCAAAAACGCTGGAAAATGGTCTATTTATTTACAATTATGAGCAATACATGAGCTTCCCCTATACATCTCATTTCTAATCAGTATTTCTTCATTTAGACGGAAGTACAATTCTCCATTCTTCAAAGTTTCCCAACAGTTTATTTTTATAGCAGTTGCTAGAGATGAGCCAAAACAAAACAAAAACGATAAAAACAAAACAAAACAAGAGAGAGAAACCTTCTGGGAAAGCATACATACTGCAAGTTTTAGAAAAACTGTGTGATCTGTACTCCAAAAGCACACCAGAAGTCCTAAATAGGAACCGAAGAACTGACAATGTAGACACTAATATGCTCCTAATTCTTCTGTATAAACTCAGCAGGGTTTTCCAAAGTTAAAGCCAGGCTGAAGAAAATGCTAACTGCACTTCCCCAATTAAAGCAAAAAGAGAATCCAACTCAGTTGAATATACCAATATCTTAAACTGAATATAAAAGCTACACCAGCAGAGATCTAAAGACTAAAAACTTCTGCTGGCGGGAAAACAACCCTATGCTTCAGCAACTGTTTCCCTAGGAAATATTTGCTATCACAGAAAGTCCGTCAGTGTCAGTGTACTTTATACAAACAAAAGGAAGTCTGTGAAGTTTACATCAGATCCCTAAAGAAAATAATCTGTACTAGCAAAAACTATGATAAACTCTCCCCGTCACACACAGGCTTCAAGGCCACGCCATCGCGCCTCACGATGGCAGGTTTAACTGCCTCAATCTACTGCTGCTTTCCCAGGAAATACGTCTTCATGAGAAGGCTTGGCCTTCAAAACCAGCCAACTCTCCTGTGCCCAACTAAATCAGGGGTTATTTCAGGTCTAATCCCCTGTGAAATGGGGCACACGACTGCAGAAGTGTGGATCTCCAGGAGGCGGCCAAGTGAGCAGTTAACGACAGCACAACGTTATCTTTGCTGTGGAAGAACTCAATGGTAACTCGTCCTTAAAGAACCTGCATTCAAGTAAATATCTGGTTACAAAATCCCAACTGAGTATACACTTAAAAGCAGTTATTTAATCATATGAAGTAAGAGCACAAAATATCCTTGGCTCATTTCTCTAGTTAAGGCCGAGTGATATTTCTCTCCCAAGCAGTACAGCTGTTGGTTCACTGTCACTTGACCTCTCGTATTTCTGATTTTTCTATTAAAAAGAATGACCTGTCAAAGGCACGCTAATGATTATGAAAGAATACCATAATATTTTGAGTGTTATTTACTCAGATCTTCTACTCTTTTCTAAATTGCTAATTAACATAATCTTCTGATCACCTTTGAGGGTACTGAGGGGAAAAAAAATCCCAAACAGTTGTGTGAATACCCTTTCTTGCCCTTCTCAGGGTTAACTTAAAACAAACATCTCTCCTCCCTTCTTCCTAGTCACAGCTTCCCATATTTTACAACTCCCTGACAGGAGGTTGGAGCAAGGTGATGGGTCAGTCTCTTCTCCTAAGGAACAAGCAATAGGACAACAAGAAATGGCCTCAAGTTGCCCCAGGGGAGGTTGAGGTTGGCCCTGAGGAACAATTTCTTCCTCTTGAGGGTTGTCCAGGGCCGTGCCAGGCTGCCCAGGGCAGTAGTGGAGTCCACACCCTTGAAAGAGTTTCCAAGCCGTGGAGGTGTGGTGCTGAGGGATATGGGGCAGTGGGGACCTGGCAGTGCTGGGGGATGGTTGCACTTCATAATCTTAAAGGTCTCTTCCCACCGAAACAATTCTGTGACCATATTTTCACTGGAGGTTTCACTGGGTCCTTCCCAGCTCCTCCTGAGGTGATGGCTGGAAGAGGACACAGGGGTCACTGACACCACAGTGATTCCACCACCAGGTTTTCCCACCATAACAGCTCTTCATGCCTCTTGTCCAGCAGCTGCTCTCCTGCCTGAATGTGGCTGTGGGGAGACGTTCTGGGTGACACCAGGCCGCAACAGGTTTGGGTGGCATGGGGCAGCTGGTGGCCTCTTCCTCCCAGCCCACAGGGCCAGTGCTCCCCATATGACCTGAATCACCCAGAGCTGAGGCTGGTCAAAAAGACCCAACTGCTCTGCTAAGAGAGCGACACCTTGGAAGGACACAGGAAGGTTCTGAGAAGAGAATCTGTCCTTCACTAACTGCAGAATAAACCAAAAACACCCCACAAAACTTCAGGGACAAGCAACAGCCCTGTCACTTTCTGATAAGATGAAAAAGAAATTCACAACTTTTTAATTAATCAAGCTTTTCCTAAACACGGGATAAAGCAGCTCTTCAAAAATCAAAGTGTTATTTCTCTTTTTGATAAAGCCTACACACTTCCTGCTATTATTTCCCACTCTGCTCAGGGCTGGTCAGGCCACCCCTGGAATACTGTGTGTAGTTTTGGTCCCCACTGTATAAAAAAGATGTGGACAGGCTGGAGAAGGTCCAGAGAAGGGCCACAAAGATGATCAAAGGTCTGGGAAGCAGCTGTATAAAGAAAGGCTGAGACTACTGAGTTTGTTCATCCTGCAGAGAAGACGACTTAGGGGAGATCTTATCACCATGTTCCAGTGTTTAAAGAGGTGCTACAAAGAAGATGGAGATTCCGTTTTTACAAGGGGTCACACAGAAAAGATGAAGGGTGATGGGTACAAGTTATTCCGGAGGAGATTCCAATTAGACAAAGGAGGAAAATTTTTCACAATGCGAACAATCAGGCACTGGAATAATCTCCCCAGGGAAGTGGTGGAGTCCCCAACACTGGACACTTTTAAGATCCAGCTGGACAGGCTACTGGGCCATATCGTCTATACTGTGCTCTTCCCATGAAAGGCTGGCCCAGATGATCCTTGAGGTCCCTTCCAACCTGGTATTCTATGATTTCAAATGAAATAATTACGATGTTAACTTAGGATTTGGTATGGCAAACAAAAAACCTCTATATGAGTCTAACTTAAAATAAATTCAACTATGATACTGTAAAAATGAGGTAGCAAGTTGGATAGGTACTTGATAAACCATCATTCTAAGTCACCTTGACAACTATTTAATTAAAAGACATCTAAACCAAGGGTGTTTCCAAAGGCATGCCATCATGGCAGCCCCAAGAGCAGTTCCCCAGGAGGAGAGTGGTGGGAGCTGCACCTCCACGGGCGAGAGGCTGATGTGGCACCAGCCAGAGAAAGCTTACGGTGACATGAAGTGAGGCTCCCAGCAAACACCTCACGTGTGTGGACCAACTGTGTTTCAAAGGCTATTGCTGAAATAAAAGGTCTGAAGACTTTTTAGTCACAGCTGGACAGCACTATTCTGCCAACAAATTTCAATTAAGTTTCTTTAAAAAAAATAATTAAAAATTTACTTCAGAAGCTTAAGAAAGTCCAACAAATAAAAACATCCACTAGGAGTCATACTTAAAAGCCAGCTGGCTGGGTACCACAGATTAATAAACACGTATAAAACCATTTTTCCCTTTCATACTGCAAAGCTACAAAAGAACTAATGAACATTCTAGACTGGGAATTTCATTTTTATACTTTTATTCACTCTAAGTAGTCTGCAACTTAAGTAAAAATCCCCTAAAAAGACTGATGAGAAAGAAAATAGGAAATACAGCTAGTCCTTGTACCTGTGCACACAGGTAGCCCTTCAAACTTCACTTGCTAGCTGGAAGGTAATGTCTGCCAAGGGAACACTAATGGAAACACAGTATCAGGAACATAATTACTAGTAAATCTACCTCAAAGCAAACAGGATACTAAATGAGACCAGATAAAAGTATTTTCAATTAGCTTATTTTCCAAAAGAAAACAATATTCGATGCTGCATTCTACAAAAGAACTGTAACATGAAGGTACGGGAGAGGTGCATTATGGGTTTTTTTTGTTGTTGTTATTATTATAAATTCAGAAAAAGTGGGAATAGCCTAATGACACTTAATTCTGAGATCTCCAAACCTGTAAAAAGAAGTAATGAAATATAACACAGGGAGGTGATGATGACCTGAAGAACATTACAGAGAAGGAATGAAATCCAGCAGTCCAGGATTCAATGTCATAGACTGAAGGCCTAATAACACCACCATCTTCAGGAAGCTTAAGAGCTGACAGCTGGATTAAGATGAAAAAAAAGCTATAAGTGTATTAAGTACTCACAGAGCAACTTTGCAAGTCCTATATACATACCTATAGATACATGATCAAGACAAAAGAAAGCAATACTAGGATACATCAGGCCTGTCAGAAGCCAAGAACTGTTAAACTTCACCCCAAATACTCCGCATGAATGCTACCTGTTAAGATATGTCCTATTTACCCTCATCAAAGGGGCTGGAGGTCAGACACAATTATTCTCTGTAAGCACCTCAAGAAGGTTAAACATTTTTTCATTTTGCTTCTGAAGCAGCTCTACCACAAGAACATAAGCAGAAACATATATCAACATCATTCTCTATGTGTTTCATTAGTCCACACAGCATTTTACAATACATTACCAGAGTCAACAACTTAAGAGATCCATCTGTGTCCTGCACCTCTTGCAGTAAATTTCTACCTCTAAAAAATGGCAGCTTAAGATTGATAATAAAATAAATGGTCTGTAGGTATCCTGCATTATTTTAATATCAAAATGAAATATTTGAGTGCAGAAGGGTTTTTCTTACCTTTCCAGGAGATTATGAATTGCTTTGAAGAGCAGGGTCCTACACTCATAGGAAAGTCCATTCTCCCACAGTCCTTCTTCCACCACTACAAAAACAGAAAACGTCAACATGTTCAGAATAGGGAGACACAAACATTTCTATAAAACATTCATTCCAGTAACTTTCATTTTCAACAGTAGCATGTTTCATGAAACCATTTCAACAACATCTATATATATCCAACCTAGCTTTAAGCTTTATTGCTTAAGAAACCAACTTTGAATGTTTAAAAAAAAAAAGCAAAACACAAAAGCATAAAAGCAAACACATTTGATCACAGCATTCAAGACTTAAGGAGGGAGGTGAGGAATTCATGATCATTCTTTGCCATGACTTCTGAGAGATCCTTTAAAACTTAACCACAGATGCTGACAACCAAGAAACAAAGTGAATCATTATAGGTGTAAAATCAATTTACATTAAACAACTATTCTGACCCTCTCACTGTTGCACTCAGGAGAAATTCCTCCATTATACTGACTTAAATTATTGCAGTTTAACCAAAACACAGCAAACAATTAAATACAGGGCAGTTTTTCTTCCAAAGTAAAACCTGTAATCTCAGTACCACACTGCAGAGATTTTGGAGAGTTAAAATTCAAAAATCTATTCATCACTCACAGTGGAGTGCAGCAAGAAGCAGTCACCTGAGTGAGTCCCTGAAGGACAGACCACCTCAGAAATATCTGCTGTCCTTAACTCCATTGCTTTTGGGTGTTAAAACTACCAAGAGTAAAACTATTTTTGGCATGCCTGTACCAGATTCTCAATCTTATTCAGCCAGAAGATGCAATCCCAGCCACAGGAGTAAAACTCGATGATTAAATAACTTTGTCAAGGAGTAAGAATTTTTTAATTGTCTGAGTTCTGTCATTTCAGTTTTACTCTGCAGATCTTTAGAAACACAAACAAAATTCTACAGCATGTTAAGAACTGAATACTTAATACCCTCCTCAGCCAATTAAAAGGGTGAAACCTTCCAACAGCATGTCTACCACGGAGAGATTATTATCTAAGTATAGTTTACTCTACAATCATGTTTAAAGGAAAGCTTTGAAGGAGTTTCTGCTGCACAAAAAATACTAATATTGCCAGCAGTCTTCAACTGCAGCTTCAAAGCCTCCAGCCCAGCATTGTTCGTTACTCTGCTGCTTCTCCCAGTACCTGTAAGTCACAGAAACCCAAACAAGAAGAGGCACTTTTTTGAATGTGTAATGTTGTGCTATGTTAATACTGGTAACAGAGTCTCTCTCCTTGCACAGGATGAAAAAGGCAGGGCCTGAGTACCTAAATCACCTTATTGAATAGCACAGTCACTTGCTCAGAAGAATGAAAAAGCAGCTTCGTGCTTTTGGGCACAAGCCTGAGCCAAATATCTTTCCCTGTAAAACCATCAAAGGCCTCTTTAATGCTTGCCAAGCCTTCCTGAGTATGTGATGTGCCATAGCTGCTCACTAGCTAGGGCTTCGCATGGCCTCGGATTTCATGTTTAAAACAGTATTCTTGAAGTTCAGCATCTCTGTGCACATTCAGAACTACTGCTGTATAAATTCTGTGTCATTCAGAACTACTGAAGCCTAAGAAACCTCAAGGCCGGTGCAGTCATGTACTTCAAAACTAGACAATTTTCAAGCATGTAAATAGTTATATATTACTCTAGAAGAGAGACCACACCTGAGTTCACCTCTGTGAAAACTCTGTATTTTATTAAAAATACAAATTTTTAGACAGTGGCATGAAATCGTCAGACTCCATAAAAGCCAAAAGAATTTCATTCCTGCACTGAGCTCTCCTCCAGTTTCTCCTCAATTCTACCAGAGCATCTGTGCCAGAAGCCAGCATTGTCGCTGCATTAAGGACTTCAGGCAGGATGGGAGAGACAAGAGTCTATTCCATGGCTTTGGAGGAAATTTCTCACAGTCAGTTCTGATGTTCTCATAACTCACTATCTACTCCCAAGTATGCACGACAAACTCATGGGACCCAATTAAAGAACAGCTTGGATCATCTCTCAAAACTACTTCCTACAAGTATGATTTTGCCACTAACTCCATAAGAAATAAAATCAGACAATGCTATGTTACACTGTTTATAAGGCAATATTCTTTAGTGCTAGAATAACATGGATACCAAATTCTTCAGGTACTGGGCATGCCTGCTTAGCTGTGACTGGCACAGCCCCTCTTTGGGGGCAGCTTTAACTCATCTGTTCCTCTTCCACTGCCTGAGGAGTGGTGTGATACAGAAGACCTCTCATATCCCAGCAGAAGGAGCTGGAAACAAGGGAATGGAAATGAGCAGCACCCCCACACACACACACACACAACGCCACGGCAGTGCTCATGGTCCTCCTGCACTCAGCAGAGGGAACAGCCATCCAAGGGAACGTGCCCCAAAACCCAGGAGAAGCAGGGAAAAGCAACGTTGACCTTATGATGGAGGTCTTTGTAGATTAAGTCTCCAGGGTCAAGTCTGCCTATGAGATCAGACTGGTTGAGGAGCAGCAGCTGAGTGGGACAGGGAAAAGGGGAAAGTCTGCAGTGGTGTCATCCCTCAGTACAGTAATTCTCTAAATTGGCTTTCTTATTACTTGGCATTCACATAAGTAATATATGAAATGGAAATAAAATTATTTCCTTATTAAATTTAACTCTAAGGATATCATAAGACATCCTCATAACCATTTTCCTATAATAAATAATGCCTTTGATTCCCAGATACATTAATGAATTATACTTACTGTAATTACCTCTAATACTTCTTTATCCTACTAAAAATGTTCATCTCACAATAACGAGTATGCATAAATGGCTATTGCAGTAAAAATGGGGAGAAAAAAAGACATAGAACTTCAGCATTTCACTTGCTCTCTGCTCTTTAGCTTCATGATCCAGTCCCCAAAAGAAAGAGTTTAAATAACTGGAGCAAGTTACAGCTTCAAGCTGCAAATGGTGACCAGGAACAAAACCTGACAAAACACTAGAGCTGAAACTACCCCTGTAAACTGCCAAATTCCTCACGCTGGACCAGTGTAAGCAGATGTTACATTCTGAAGAATATTTTAAATTCCATACAGAAGATTAAGAAATAATTGTTGGTCTCCAGCTGTCTACACAATGTTTTAACACTCAATCCTTTCACCTCAAGCCCTCACCAGCCTTCAGTGCTGCCTCACAGCATCTTCAGGGACTCTGCTGACAGAGTGGGTGCTGCACAGGTTCAGAACCAAGCACCTGTATCCTGTCCTGAAGGTAGTTTGTTACTCTAGTTGAAAGATTCCTCTTTAGAGGCAACAAATTTGGCACCACACAAGAGCTGTGAAAGACACCTTCAGCAAAGAGAACTTCCAGAGGAAGAAGCAATTAAAGACTGAATTTTATTAAAAGAAAGAGTATGATAGAGCAGGTAGCTACTTCTTCTGGACACAGAAGTCAGAGAAGAGACAAGAGTTCTGGAGAGGTAGCAAAGCAGATGAGACAGAACTGTGGGGTGACCCTTCCCAGGACCTGGGCAGACAAAGCCACCATTAATCTCATCACTTGTTTGCAGCAATCCCATTTTGAGTAGGATGTTCTCAGACTGGGTGACCTCCAGGAGTCCAAGCTCCTTCTCACCTGTGTGATCTGTCTGATCTACTGATCCTCCACTGTGATAGATTTATATGGATATCTGTATCTTCTGTGTGTGTGTGTATAGAGATAAAAAATTGTCTATGCCAGCTACCTTATCTAAGCAGGTGTACACTCCAGAGCAGCCACAGATGACAGCTAGGAATAGCATTTACCTCCTTGTGAAGCAGGCACTTCATCCCCTTTTCACTGTCCTGCAATGGAGGGATAACTTTACCACCACATTTCTCACCAAATAAAGCAACTACTATGTGTGGGGTTTTTTTTAATGTCAGTCAGGTTTGGTTTGTTTTTTTATAATCAATCACCTCTCACAATATACAATTAAGTTTATTTTAATAGTCCACCACTAAAAAATCTGGATTCTCAGAAAAAAAAAAAAATCTAAAAGATTAAGTCACATTATCACTGCTGTTAACTAACTCATTAAACTGCTTAGCTGGTATAGTCCAGCTGCCCTTACTGTCTCCTTCTTGGTATATGCTCTTCAAATCCAGAAGATATAGGGAACACTAAAGAAGCATACGGATCCAAAAAGAAGTGTGAAATGCTTAGTATGTTTCAAAAGGAGGGAAAAAAAAAAATACTTGAGATAGCCTTTTCTGTATAAGAATAAGCTCATTTCTGAAGAGGCATCCTTTCAATCTGTGAGAGTTAATGTGAAAACAAACAGTCATTAAAATTTTCTTGGAAAGTTAGTAAAACACCAAAGCAACAGATACAATGACAAGAACTAATCCTGTGTTAGGTAACAGAGCACTGTGTAGTAAAAATAAAAGTGACTGTTACAGCTGAGTACCTGCCTATTATCCAACCTACAAGTCTGTACAGGAATAAGATAAAAAAACCTTATTTACACACCTCAAAAAAAAATACACAATGCAGGGTTTGTCAGGTGCCAACAAATCTTCCACACAGAAAATACTTATTTTCTCATTGCCAAGAGATTCTTAGCAGAAAATTCAAAATGAAAAAAGGTGTATTTGACACTTATCACAATGGACTGAGGGGTAAAGCTCACTGCTAGTCTCCCATCAGAATGGGAATTAACTGATAGCCTTCACGTGTAAAGTTCTAAAATGTTTGTTATCCTTTTGTTTTCGTAAGTTCAAAAAATGAACAGAACATTTATGCTCATTTTTAAGTTTATCCTTGCAGATTGGACGTTAAAAGAATTAAAGGCAACTACAATAATTTAGACTCACGCTGGAAAATTATAATTTAAACACACATTAATGAGCAGCTTGGTTGGCTTGGGGTCTTTTTTTTTTTTTTCAAGTCAGAGATGTTAAGGTCTTCAAAGTGTCCAATGATCTTTATGAAGCCAGTCATGTTCTCCAAAAAAAAAAAAAAAAAAAGAACAAGAACCATTATAAAAATTTCAAGGAAAGAAGTCACAGCAAAATATCAAAGCAAATACTTCAATAATTTTAGGTCTCCCAGCAGAGATACTGGAAAGATAATAAGATCTCTGTTCTGCTTCAGTGACCAAACTGACATATTTTACTTAAAAGAAATAAGGAAGGGGAAAAAGCAAGTTGAGGCTGTGTCAGCACTGCAGAGACAGTTCTACCTTTAAGAAATCCAGCCACCCACATTTTAATAATTCAGGTCACATCGCCTTGTGCCATTTAAAAGCAGAATTAGTTTCAAAGAATACATATTTCCTCAGAGCTATGTTACATATTTCCTTTTAATGTATCATATTGCAGCAACAGCTGAAATGAACGTCTAGACATCAAAAACAGTCTTTATTCCCACCTACTGCTTTTTTACCTCGGGCATCAAAACTAATGAAACCTATTATCCAGAACACTGACTTCAGTTACCACATTGGCCACTGCAAATATGAAAAAACACTCTGGGACAGGACCAGTTATTCAGCCATTAAAATTACTGAAAATCAATTTCTTGCTGCACACTGCAGAAATACTGATAGATTAAAGCAGGACACATGGGACAAGGAGATTACTTCGAGGGAAGATTACTATGTCAAACTGCTGAGGAAGGGGAGCTCCTCAGGATTCGTATTCAGAGCAGTCCGTGTTCCTTCTTACTCTTTGATATTTTGTCTCCTCATTACCATGAAATATGAAGAACGTGGGGTGTTCTCCCCGTGCAGATACAGTTTTTAAAAACACATGGCCAGCTAACTCGATCAAAATCAGAAATTCAATTACTAAAAGCAAGCATTTAATTTTTCATTTTAATTTTTATTAATGTGCCCTTAAAAACAACATTTCAAAGACTAATTAGCATTTTGAAGCATCATTTCTTCTACAAAAATGAGTTAAAAGAGTAACAAAGCAATGCAATGGTACATTAATTCTGAAAAACTATATTACACCCATAAAAATCCAATTAAATGCAATGCTATTGATCGATCATGGTTATACTGCCATTGATCACCTTGTAAAATCCACGTTTGAAGTCATTAGTGATTAAATTGACTTATTACTAAATCAGATTCAACCCACTTAGTGATCTAATTTCCTTGCACTGGTTATGATGGGAGGGAAATCGTGCTGCTCGCTCTTACAGGACTCAGAATTCATCTTGGTTCTCCTCTCCCAAGTCAACTCATCAGCCAAAAAAGAACCAGTGCAGAAGAAACGTTGACCAGAAGGATCCTTTGGTGTTATTTGCACACAGAGCTCACATGAAGCGCTGAGAACATGCACTGCACAACACACAGAAGAGTTTCTCACTGATGTCCCACCACGGCAGCCTCACCACCACGAGTCCTGCACCACGTTTCCAAGGGGATCAGAACATCCACGCAGGGCTGCGGCTGAAGACTGCTGCTCGGATCTCATCTCAGATGCGACCCAAGTTTGCATTTCAATGGGCGACGGTATTCTACATAAAAACTAACACTTTCAAGCCAAGCAAAGCTCAAATTGTTGCACTTCAGAAAGATAAATAAAACCTTCAAAGGCACCAGCTGCCGAGCAGCACCAGAATGCTCCCGTGCTGGAATTGTTGCGCATCGAAACAGGAATTAGCATAATAGCTACTTATTGAAAAACAGATGGTAGGTAACTATTTGCACTCAGATTATGTTAGCACTACTTCAAGTATTGCTTTTATTGCTTCCTTGCTCCCCATAGGTATAAAATTGGGTTTTATGAAATACCCATTAAATGTATCGTTCCCTCCTTCCTGCTGTCCCATACTCACACTCCTCTGCTCCTGCCCAGGCTCCTTCCCCTTCCCTTCCCATCACACTACCGAGCAGATCCTTACAGGGACATCTTCTCAGGATTGTGGTTAAATACTCCACATTTCAAAGGGCACTAGGAGCAAAATGGTCACAGAAAATATAGAATCACTTCTGGTTCTTCAGAAGTTGGCTTCAAAATATTCCAAAAAATCTAACTTCTCCAAACCTAAAATTATGATTTAGGAAATCAGGATAAACATTTCTGTGTAATTATAGCTCAAGTCCGCTCTCCGCGTAGGAATGCAAAATCTGTGATGCCAGGGAGCTGAACAGCTCGCTGCAGAGGTGTGAGGTGCCAAATACAACAGTTCAGTTTGCTGTGTGGTTTTTTGCTTTGAATGCTTTTTACAATCACCAGCTCTGTCCCAGGAAAGACTAAAATGAACATAAACATGGCACAATTTTTATGCTGCTTACGCTGCTTCCTGAAGGAAAGCGGGAAGTTGTTTCCAGGGTTAAACCTCCTCTTGAGCTCCAGAAAATTCCCCCCAAATCCCAATTTATACTATTTCCTGTGTTAAGTAGTCTTATTTATATCTTATAAAAAAAAAAATTTTTTTTTAATGTTTAAGTGTATGTGTTAAGCAGTTTTATTTTCAAGCTACTTTATATTTTTGCAGAGTTATTTCCTCTAGATGAAAAGCATGGACCTGACCACAGTGAAAACAGACTAGAATTTTGGAGAGTCTCATCATCTTCTTCTGAAGTGTTCAGGGCTACAGATACCACTAAGTAGTAAGTACTTTGTTAAGTTTACTCCTGGGAGTTTCTAGCATTTCCTCCCCCATTTCTGAACTTTTCACTTTCCGTTACATCTCATTTCCCTCTTCAGCTCTTCAGTCTAAGGGTATAAGTAGTTTCTCAGAAGAACATAGAAGTAACCCCAAAAATCTGAAGGCAAATAAATTTTTTAAAAGTATTACTATGCTTGCCGAATACCAGGAAACAATCTCTGTTCCCCAAACTTGACTTGCTCTCTTCTTTCCCCTTCCAAATCTCCAAGTTTTTTCCATTTTCTCCCATTTTCACTGGCCACCGAGGAATTGCAGGGTACTGAATAATAATAAAGCTACTGAATTATATCTGCAGTAGTGGAATCTTCCTCTCTGCACTGATAATCAGTGAGAACGTGGACTTTTATTTTCCTTCTCTGAACAGGAATGTTGGTTGATCACACGTTGAGCCTCTTTCCCCACCCCCCACAGCCAAGGAGCTCTGTTGGAGGTAACAGAAGGTATGAGGGCAGCGAGTCTCTAAGTAGAAATTAGAGCGAGTTCAGCCATCACCAGAGGAACACAAGGCTTGTTCTCAGGAAAAAAAAAAAAAAAAAGCACAGTTTGTATTAATCCATACTTGGAAAGCAAAAGGAATGAAGGAATGAGGAAAAAGTCCTTATTTCTAAAATATGCAAGACATCATTCTTGAAACCCAGACAGATCAGTTTGGAAAGCGGTGCCGGGACGCTTCCTCCCCTCCTCCTGAGCACAGGTTTGCCTTAAAACCAACCACACAATTCCATTTCATTGCACCACCTGCAAGCTGCCACAGCTTTTAACTGATGATAAGATTACAAACACAGGAAGAAGCTCACCAGGCTATCTGAAGACACGGCTACACAGGAATCCCCGGGTGAGATGCTGCCCAAGCTCTCCACGATCACAGCTCTCTTCCTTCCACCCAGCTAGGCTCTGCTTCGTGGAACAAAACCTATCGTGTTCCCATCTCAGCTGTGTGTGTATTTAACCAAGTAAATATTTGGTTTTCCACTAGCTAAAATCTGAGTTTACTGTTCTGCATGAAAATTAAGAATTGTGCTTGTTCTCTCTCAGTTCCCCCTTCCTTTCAGTACTGTGGCATTGCATACAGCCCCCAAACTACTATTTTCAGTAAAAAATATTATATACTATATAAAAATAAATATTTTTTATCATTTGCTTTTCCAACCTAATGATTATTGAAATAATTTTCATTAGAATGTCTTCTTTTCCTTAACTTACTCGTAATGCCACGTTCTGAGAAAACAAGATTTTGATTTAACTAGGAAATACAGGAAATATTTTTATAGCACCCTCCCATTTTAAGCACACATCACATAACACAAATGTGGAACAATGAAGGGTCAGAAGTGTGAACTACAACACTAATTCCATTACACATGGAGTATCTTAGTTAAGTTCAATTCATATTCCTTTTGGAAAGGAAAGAAATAGTTGAGCAAACACATTTGGTTCTAGTTTATACTTCACTTGAAAGTAATATTTTTAAGATTATTTTACTATTTGTTTTCCTACTGGAATTCATTATAACATTTTGTACAGGAGTGAACAACAAAATTGACTTTGCCACTTGTTTACTCAAAAACTTGCTGAAGTTGAAGCCCTTTCAAAAAACCCAAACCCCACCCCCAGCAATCATCAAACACACAAAGTCATAGTTAGAAACAGTCACCAAATTTAATACTGCTGGCAAATTTTGTGAGCAGCAAAGTTCAGCAATAGACTTTAGCTTTTAATCTTTATACATATTTCAGAACAGGGGGCTAGGCTTCAGCAATAACCTCACATCACTGCAAAAATGTTTATGGATCAGTCTGATGCTTGGAAATGAAGCACTGTCTTTTCCAAAGAAAAGGTAAGTTTCCAAACTCAGTTTTGCTACTGTTTTTGGAGAAAAATTGAAAATGCAACTGAATTTTAGGTGTTGAGAACAGCAGAAGTGGTTGAAACGAAGTCTCCCGCTAGAACTGTGCCAGTGCAAACCCTTTTCCTCATACACCCATCTTTGGGGAGTGAATAGTAAGATTTTCAAAACCACAGGCACAGAATAAAAGGCTAGAAAAGACTTCAGAGACAAGACAAGCAGCACATTTTTCTCATTTTGTTTGTTCTCTGCTGGATTTCAGCAAGAAATCCTTCCCAAGAAGGATGCCAAAATACTTTGTGCTCTTCTGTAAGCAAATGTTTACTGTAGTTTGCCACGATTTAAACTGAACTAAAAGTGCAGTAACAGCTTTTGTGCAGCACCACTGTGGATGGAGCTCTCCCAACAAAGCAGGCCGATATTTAGGCAGCAGAATGTCAAGCAGGTTTTTAAACATATTTTTGTCATCCTCTGACAGAGAGCCAGCAGAGGGAGCTGCGTGGAACAGCTCCTGGCCTCCTCACCTAGAAGCTGTTTTTCAGATTAAAAGATAACTGATCATACATGCCGGAAACAAAAACTTAAAAAAAAAAAAAAAAAAAAAACACATTCAATAATAAATGTACTAGAAGAAGGGAGATTTTGAGTAGGAACAGTTTAATTGCTACTTTTAAAATAAAACCCTCCATATGAAATAGCTTTTTTTAAAAAGCAGAATAACTTCCTTGAAAAAAATATCTAGTCCAAGTGCCCAGCATCAAATCTACATAATGAGCCCTTGAGAGAGGCTAAATAAGATCTTTGAAGGTCCCTGTGTCCATCACTTCCACTGTTTGAACAGATAGTTACACATTTTCAGCCACCTTTGCTTTTTAACTAATACAGCTTCACACATTTAGGCTCTCGTGGAAAGTTCCACTGTTCCTGAGTTTTTAAGTTCACCCTTAATCAGGCTGCCACAAGTATTAGGGACTGTGTGACACTGAGGTAGCTTTTCAGAGCGCTGAGCTCCACTAACACCACCTATTATCACAGTTGCTATGTTGGCAGCACCTTTCAACACAGGAAACTTCTACAATAAAATCAATCCATGTAGATGTGCTCCGATTCTTCTTTCCCCTCCCCAGACCCACCAGAATGGCCACTGGCCCGTGCACGGCTCTTTGTCAGGCCAAAGCAAGAGGGGCAAACAGAGCAAGTGCTGCCCCAAAGCACCAGTGCTCAAAAGTCACTATCCCCATCACTCCAATTTGCCTTTCCAAGCAGGGAAAACCACAGATGCTCTTGCAGATGGGGATAGAAAAACAATTTCTTCATCAGCACATTTATATGAATATATTTATTTATTCTTATCTATAAACAGAACTGAAGACATAATGAAGATGACACTGCACCAGGGATGGGGGGAAAAAAACCCTAAATTACTACAGACTGGAGACCCATTCTGGAAATAGGTGAATCCTTGGAATTAAACTAAGCATCAAGATTTTACAGACTACCTGAGACCATAAAAACGTGCCTTTCCTCATAACCATCAAGGCTGAATATATATATAATAATTATTAAAGGCAGTTCTGTTCTATAAAGATCTCTCCTATAAAGATCTCTTCTACGAGAGTTACTGCCAACAGAAGACACAACAGAGGATGACTCCCCTGACGATAAGCCAGGCACTGGGAGGAGCAGCCCAGGAAGAAAAGATGACTTTCTATTCCATTAAAAGAAAAAAAAGTGATGCAACTTTTGACTCTCTTTGTACTTGGAATTCCTTTTAAAGATCAGTTGTATGAAATCTGAGAAAATACTCATACAAAAAAAAAAAAACCTTTCCTTTACAGGGATCTCCTGTATTCACTGTTAGAGTTATTTCACATCCCCACGTTTCCACAGGAGCCATCTCCCTCTCCACTGATTCTGCAATGCAAATGTAATATGTTGTTCACTTTACAGTCTGTTGCCATGGATATTAATGTGATGTCATAAATTGTTACATCTTCATTGCAGAAACAAAATGAAAGGGCTTATAAGCAGGAGAAGAATAAGAACTCGTCTAAGAAAACACATTAGAGAATAAGCAACTGTTGTGCAAATCAAGCAGAAAAAAAGACATAATTTTGTATTTTTTGGTGTTGTTGAATGTTTCTCTACATAAGAGCTACCTAAAGGATTACAAAACACTCATTTAATTTTATTCTTTAATTTTATTGGACTGTTACCTGCACAGCAGGACTTCCTCAGTAAATGTAACAGCACTGCTGTAATCTAGCTTCTCACCATGGCTGAAAACATCTTCGTTGGTTCTCAACTCTCACCTTAAATATCAGGCAGTGTCTAACCATCCCAGCAATGCCTACGTGACTTTTTCCCTCCTCTTCCCTTTATTCCAGCTACTTTTTGACTAAACAATTGCACATAGGCCACGTCAGAAGCATGGCAATAGCAAGTAGTTAATTTCTGAAAAATCAGGGTTGAGGATTACCCTATAAAATTACTACCAACACATATTTCTAACGTTTTGCTCTCCAAGGACTCCAGGAATAAACAGTAAGAACATTTGCCTTTGCCTTATGAAAGCAGTAGTTAAGATTATGATTAATTTATCTTTATCTGCAATTTAACTTATCTACTTTATCTGTAGATATGTACACAAAGAGAGGAGGAAAGAATAATTTAGCTTAGAGAAAAGTCTAACACAGTGTAAAGCACATCCAATGCTCACAGTCAATTTACATCTTTCAGAAAAAGGAGAATCCAGAATTTCTCTCATTTTCAGTTAGCCAAACTGACTTGTTTAATCTGTTTCCCAAACAGTTTAGCTTTTCTGAGAGTGGATTTAATTGCGCTGAAAGACACACAGCAACTGGGGAATGAGTGGGCATCCCTGCCTGCCCAGACCCACGACCAGCCAACAAAATACACATCAACTGGACCATTCACATGCTGCAGGGACCAACACGTACCCAGCTCCTGCCATCGGTCACCAAGGCACCAAAGATTCACCCAGAGGTGGAGGCACCACTTCCATAAGGAGAATTCTCACACTTCTACTACTGCAATACTCCCCGGCCCACAAGGAAACCAAGTCACTCCTCCCCACCTTCTGAACAGCCCCTGGGTTAGCTCAAATAGGTAAAAAAGCCTCAAAACTGGCCTATGTTTCTGAGGTCTTGTGGTGCTTTTATCCAGGTCTGCTAGTTGAATGATGAGTAACTCATCTACTTAGAACGGCACATAAAGTGTTCCTCCCCTTTTCAAACTTACTGGAACTGCAGATGAAAAGGAAAAAAATCCAAGTCCTTCCATCCAAATCAACTGCCCAACATTTACACAAGTACAGAGAACAGCAGAGATCTCATCTTTCACAATCTATGATTATTTTCTCTGGTCTTATTTGTGGCTTCAGCTTTCCCATTCAATCTAATGAGGACTCTTAACATTTTCCTCGAAGGCTCTCAGTACTTAGCTCTCCACTGCAATTCATTAAATACCTTTTTGCTCCTATGCCCCCACCCACTGGGAGGGAAGAAGCATGCAGAAAGAGGGGAAATAGACATAAAAAAAAGTGTTTGCCATTCCAATCTCTGCAAAACTCAAATGGCTACTGAATAGCTGAGCAAACACAACACAAAATTATGTTCTTGATGCCTTTGTAACAGGTATTCTGTAACTGCAGCTTTACTGTCTTTGGACCGTGTTCTAACTTCTTGTCTTAACCTGTTTAATTCTCTTGCTTGTGACATCTGCTACAACTAACAAAACACCCAAAGACCAGCAAGGCTCCCAGCTGAGCAGAGAGCAGAGTGGTGCTTTGTTAAGTTTCACTGGCAGCAACCCTGCAGCAGGTGTTGTGGAACAATCCAAACAGCCCTGTTCACAAAGGGTCACCTACACACTGTGTTTTAATTCAGCAGCTTCCAGGGAAAACAGCCACGAACCAATGGCACCCTGGCCGATGTTGTCTTCTCCTGGATGTTGGGCACCAGGCAAAGAAAAAAAGTGTCCTGTGCAAGAAGACAGCTGGGGAAAAGGGGACAGGCCATGGGATGTTACCCTCAGCCTGCAAGCCTTCAGCTTTCTCTGTAAAGTGAGGGTTAGTTTAAGAGCTGAAGCAACCCAAAGGATGGACAACTTGGCCACACAGATCTGTTTCTGAAGTGTAAACCCAACGAAATGAGGATTGCCACCCATTGCCTGGGATTAAACTGAAGGAGAGAAGGTTTAGGCTACATCTTAGGAAGAAATTTTTCAGTATGAAGGTGGTGAGACTCTGGAACAGATTGCCCGGAGAGGTTGTGGATGCCCCCTCCCTGGAGGTGTTCAAGGCCAGGCTGGATGAGGCCTTGAGCAACCTGGTCTAGTTGAGAGGCGTCCCTGACCACGGCAGGGAGGTTGGATTAGATGATCTCTAGGGTCCCTTCCAACCTAAGACATTCTATGATTCTATCTTGACTCTTTTCTTTGAACTGGTATTTTACTTGTTACCCATTCCCGTTTAGAGAAACCAATTTGATTCCCCAGTGCTGAAGGTCTCCATTCTGGAAATAATACAACTCTGATGGTCAGGGCACCACCAACACAGGCACATCAACAGAAACTCAGCTGTGCAGACAAGCTCTGAACAGTTAAACAATAGCTACTGTACAAGGAATAATATTAAGAATTTCTCTTCCTTAAAGGCTATTCCTCCTATAATTCTACACACTTAAGAAAGTCCCAGGTCGAAGGGCAATAAGAAGTAGACAAGCCTACAAGACAGCCTTGATTACATCTTACAAGACCATGCTGAAGTATCAAAACCCCCAAATGGATCCAACAAGACAGACTTATCACACCCTACAACACCATCCTGAAGTATCAGGACCACCAAACGGACCCAAACACGAGCAGGAGCAGCAGAGGCATTTGAGGAACATCTGCAGGACACAGTGAGCAGCACAGAGATCCCCACGCTGGCAGCAAGCTGCTCGTTAGACAAATTCACTCAAGGACACTGCTGGGCAGACTCAACGTTTCTGTGCATCTAGCCCAGGGGTTCACTACATGAGAACACAATGTTATTTCTAAAAATAAATAAATAAATAAACATTTGAGTCTTTGTTTTATTAAAAAATACATAATCCTGTTTAAAACCAGAGCTCTAAGAAGATTACAGTTCCGTGTACTTCATTTTCTCCTAGCAGTGCAGTGAATAACCACCGTATCTTTACGCATCTGGAAAGAAAGACCTTAGCTGTCAGGCAGAAGGCCCTACGCACAGAATTCTCCACGAAGACTTAACTGAGATGAGAGCTGGCACTGTGATCCCAGCCATCTCCACATGCCCCACGCCGAGCCCCTGCTCCGGCTGACCATGCAGCCCACGTCACCGCGCATTAGCTTCAGACGCCACTGGCGCAGCAGCCAAGTGCTGCGTCCTTTTGTGCTTGCCTTAGGCCATCGCCTCCTCTTGCACACATCCAACCAGCTCCGGGGGACACCACGGAAACTTCCCAGGCAGATTCTGGATCCTGAGTGAATCTGATGGGGGATCCTGCGCAAATCTGACGGGGGATCCTGAGCAAATCTGACGGGGGATCGTTATCAACAACAAGGGAGCGAGAGGAGGGGGGAGGGGGCGAGGGGGAGAAGAAATCTGTTGTCAGGCTGCTTTAACTGGAATTTAGATGCTGTAACAGACATCATAATTTTCCCTTTCTGTCAACAATTTAGTGTCAAAAAATAAGTACACGTGCAGCTATACACCCAAAAACCCGCCTGCGAGAACTGCGCCTGTCCTTCATGTGAGCAAAAATAAGCTGATTTTACATAAAAGATAAATCTTTCACTTCAGAACGCCTACAACCACAGCCAAGTTCTCACCTCCTTCCAGCAGGAGCCATATTTAACCGACTGTGTCCCGCCATGGATGCACAACACAACTCTTAACTCCTGTAAACCACACACGCCCCTCCGCCGCCCAGTCAGAATCACAGCGCCGGAGCCGAGGTTGCAAATTAACAATGAAAAATCCCCCCCTGAAATATCCCGTCAAGTTGGCAGCCCTGCTGAGCTTGAGCTCTCCTGGCCAAAGAATTTCACTAGCTCGTAACATTTAAACTTAATCTGACAGCAAATGAGGCTTCCAACTGCAAATTACTAAAAGGCTGGGTTTTGCTTCCTTCCAACCCCCCAAGTAGGATATAAACCAACTGGAAACAGATCCTGTTGGAAACACACTAAATCCTATATTCTTTATCCTGGTAAAAACCAATTATCAAACATAAGCAATAAATCAATGATTGACAACACCGATAATTTCATTTATTTACTTTTATTCTTTCCTCCTTATTTGTTGGATACTCACATCGCCTGTAAGAGGCATTTGCCTTCAAGCACAAAACATTACAATTACTCCAGATATTATTTTTCTGGCATAAAAATCCAGATAATAAATATAAATTTCTACAAAACATCTAGGTTGTTTAAAGAGAGTAACAAACAGGGAGTTAATCTCAGTTTAATGACTCCAGATGCAATTGTTCTGAGCTACCATCTTAAGCTGTCTTACATAAAAATCATGCCCCATATCAATCTTTATGCTCCTTACCTTCTGACCACAGCTTACTCCACAGCTCTGTCTCCTGTTCCAACTTTACTTGACAACTCAACCCATCACCATCTTTGAATTAGCTGTCAATAAATTATGCCAACAATTGTTTCCCACAGAAATTAATTCTATGGACACAGGAAGATCCTCCTGGTATTTTGCAGAAAGCATCACATGAGGAAAAAATGCATCTTGATTTCACAAATAATAACCAGATTTATGTTCTGTGGCACTTTTTTTCCTTATTTACCACATTGAGGCATGAGAACATTCGAAGTGCCAATATGCAGATTCTAACAATTATTAGAGAAGATTTCATTTCCAAAGTTTTACAACACTATTTTAGTTAAAAATAAAAAGAAAGGACACTGCTTCTAGCATTTAACCTTCCTCCAAAATTTACTTTCAGCCATAAAAGTGGTGGGTTTTACCTGTGACTTTAGAAAGGAATAAAATTAAGGTCAGTGAGGGTAACTCTGGAAAATTATTGGTATTTTTCATTTATGTAAGATTTAGGTCAAACAAGTTTTGAAAAACAACCAGGACCTTGCTAGAAAATGTAGAAAGTTCCCACCTTGAAACATGAGAAATAGTTTAACCACAAATGACAATCTTTTTTCAGGACAGAATGGTAAGAGACAGACGAATTATTTAACAAGTAGCTCATTTCCACGAGGATCACTCTCAGCATAAAGCAAGAGATTCAGAGTGCAGTAGGAAAACAAGTCTGATAAACAGAGTCTTATAGCTCAAATTCTCCTCACTCCCAATGAATTGTCAGCAAATCTGTAAGGCAATACATACTTGTTCTCACTACTGTCATTCTTTGCAGTTCACAAAAAAATCTGTTTTGAATGTCTTGTCTTTGACAAGATGTTACCATTGGAACTCTAGATTTATTCTGCATTTCAAACAAAAAAAAAAATCAACCCCACTCAACTTCCTCTTGCTCTCTATATATTTTAAAATGCCTTTTCACATGGCATCAGACACAAATTGTTCCACAAGACTTTTAGGTTCCTGCATTGCTGCACACTGCCAAGCATTGGTCCAAAATCTCTCGCAGACTCTGCGCTGCTGCTCCCATCAGTGCCAACGGCAGCTTCCAAGACAAGTCTATGGACAACATTTACCACTTACACACATAGAGCAACCTTGTAACTTGTCCTCACGCTCAGACTTCATTATGTTGGAGATGCTAAGATCTTAATGACAGTATTAACTGACAGCTTCTCCTTAGTGCACCCATCCCAGAAGCACGGAACAATCAAGATGTCCTCTCCCTGGCCTGTATCCTCAGCCAAGGACACCTTAAATCAACAGCCTTAGTGTACAGATATTCATTTACAATGCCCCAGAAAAAAAAAACATACAATACATGAATATTAATATTAAAAAGATTATATTAGAGGCAAATGAAAGGAGGTTGGAGCTGGGGGCAGATTGGCATCTTCTCCAACGGAACAAGTGGCAGGACAAGAGGAAATGGCCTCAAGTTGTGCCAGGGGAGATTTATGTTGGATATTAGGAAAAATTTCTTTGCTGAAAGGGTTGTCATGCCCTGGAACAGGCTGCCCAGGGCAGTGGCTGAGTCATCATCCCTGGATGTGCTTAAATTTGTGTACATGTGGTGCTGAGGGACTCAGTTTAGCAGTGGGCTTGGTAGAGTCGGGTTTATGGTAGGACTCAGTGATCTTATCTTTTTCAACCTAAATGATTCTAAGGTTTTATGAAATACAAATAGACTATATCACCCTTTGGGTATTTCAAGACAGACAGACACCCCCACACACACAGCATTGCTGTGAGTCAGGAGTCCAGGTTCTGCTGTAGGGTTGAGTTTCAGCCAGAGCAGCACAGGGTGTCCCAGTGTCTGATAGCAGGAGACACTGCTCTCCAACACCAAACCAGGTAAGCAAATAAGATGACAAAATTAAAGTGCTAGCAAGACTACTGAAAGTTTCTTTGAAACTTGCTTTTTTGAAGCTTGCTCAGTCCTCAGCAACTCTTGTTTAGTTAGTTTAGAACACCAGTGTCTCCTTCCTGCAGCAGCCACAGCCTGGCTGCACGGCAGCAGGACGACCTGTGAGATGACTGACCACCTTCCCAACTGTTATGAAATAGTAAATGAGAAAAGAATTTAAGAACACATTTAGGTGACATGTCAGTGAACAGGACTCCTCAGATGCTTTGCTGGATATAGTAAGAGAATACTCTGAAAGTGGAGGTTACACAAGAGAGGCTACAGTGTGCAAATATTTATTAAAAGTATTTGTAAAGTATTTGTAAATAATCTAATTGTGGTAAAAGTTACAGAAGCACACACAAGCATAGCTAAGAGGAAAAAAGATTTAAATTTTGGGTGGCTCATTTTTAAACTACAAATTAAAGAAGTGACAAGCATCACTCTGCAACTGTTTAATAAACTCTTACTTTTTGTGTATCAAAGACATGCATGTGTATATATATATATATAAAATAAAAAGGGTCTAACACTCTCCACTGCCCTTTAAAAACATTAGAACAATTGTCAAATAAATTCATTATTCAATAAAATAATGCTGAAAGCTCCACAGACACTTTTAAACACATACACACACACAAAAAAAGAAAGTACATAATGTATTATGTACCCCTAATGCTTTGGAATGATACCTTCCAAACTCTGAGATGTTCATGTCAAACAAGTGCACACTAAAACCTTGGAACACATAAAGGCTTTTCAGTGGAAGCTGTTAATTCAGTACTGGCTGGCTGCCCAGTGGATACCAGAACACATTTTAATCCAAACAACAGAATGGGAGGGAGGAAGCTCAAAAGCAATTTCAAATCTATCAGGATTGAAATATTACCTCAATACAATAACAACATTTTCACTTTGGGAGCTCCGCCAAAAAAATAAGAGTTACCTATGGTAACTATAGCTCTTTGGTGTGTTATTTTGATTGCAGAGCCCCTGTGCACCTCCCTGATCGATGCTAGCTGAGTTTTCAGCAGCTAGAAACACCAGGTAGCACTCAATGTCTGCAAGAACCGCAGACATATGTCAGATGGATCCCACCACACCCTGCTGACAAGAAGCATCCTTCCATGTTGTTACTGGTCAAGAACTACAGTTTCACCAGTCCAAAAGGTATAGGAGTACTCTACTCTTGACCTTGGCACATGACCCAAGAATTATTATTAAAGAACAGAGTCCTCTTTGCTAGCTCACCTATTTGCAGACTTTCAGATCCCTGAAAATGTTGACACTGAGCTGGGAAGTCTCCATGTGTGCAATAGTTTGGTGTGCTCATCAGCTAGAGACAGAAGAAACGGCAACACCTCTTTTTTTATTTCTTAAAATCTCCCAAAACCATTGGCTGTCCAAGCTTGGCACCCAAAGCTGAACAGTAAATTGGGTGGTCAACTGAAACAATACTGATGGGAGCCAGGAGCATGAAGCTCGCTGCCACTCTACCCCTCACACCTCAGCAGGTTGTAGGTACAGCCCAACCAGCACAAGCACAAAGTGTTTTGCCACAAAGTGTGGACAGCAAAACACTGTGAGAAGAGATTCACCAAATAACGAGGGAAAAAAAAAGGCACCTGCAAATCTGCTTGCAAGGTACAATTCTTATTTGCATCCCCCAGTTTATTCAGTTTAACCGATTGCTGCTTTTTTATAGTTAAATCACTCAGCAGAGAAAAAAAAACACAGCTCAAACCTGAGAGAAAAGCTTTAGTGGGGTGTACTGTTGTAGGGGTGTACATTTATCTTTTCCTGACTATTAGAGAGGTTTTGCTGCTCACGGATCAGTTATTTATAGCTCATCTGGGCAGTATCCACGTCTTTAATTCCATAACAGCTTCCCTTGCCTTTTGAATTAAAAATTGAACTTTACTCCAACCGATTCTCAAGGGGAAAGCATTAAATGTGCCACATCCTGTTCTTTGTTTCAAAGCAGCAGTGTGAAATAATGTAAAGAGCTAACACAGCCCTGATGATTACTGCATATTTCATTAAGACTCTGACACTCTGTCCCACTTAAAGGCTGACTACATGCTTTTGGCCATACAGAGTTGGTTAAGTAGGTCCTGTGATTACTACTTAAAAAAATCTACAACAGAGAGATTCTCAGACAATTCTCAGAATTATGATTATTAAACTTCCTTTCTTTTAAAAAGCTTAAAAAGTACTAAACCATATCAAGAATAGCAGTAAGCCCTGATTTGGCAAAATTAAGATATGCAACTGATTAAGTGAGTAAGACTCACTACAAGTAACCAAATGGAAGAGCAACAGGCTGCATTTATTTTTGCACATCATTTTTAGTAGGTTTGGGGAAATATATTAGTTCAAACTCAGAAATTATCAACCTTTTATAGAGCTAAAATACAGTTGATAGGTGAGGCACGCTTGTGGCAGGTCACCTCAACCACGAGCTGCTGTACACTTTGAAAGTTGTAGACAGACAAGCAGAGTAACCAACAACTGTGTTCCACCCTCTGACATGGACAAATGACGTCAAAGATGATTTCATGAGCAAAAAAAATGTTATCTGGAACCTTAAGAGAAACCACCACAGCCGTGAAGAACCCCTGAGTCCAGCCCCATGGCTGCACCAGTGGGACCACCCCTCCCCAGGCAGCAACATCATGATCTCCTCTCGCACCACTGCGAAGGTTGTTTATTTTGACTGCCCAGATAGATCTGATTCATTAGACAATGTTTGTACAGCATCTGGGAAAGGAAGAGACTGTTAATAACATGATCTCTGTTGAGCATTGTATCCGAGTTCAGAGTGGACCTTTCCAAAGCAGCCGTTCTGCTCGTGCCACGCTGCCTCAGGAGGGGCAATCCGTGCTGCACGCCTCACCACCATGGACCTCTGCCTACAGAGAACTGGTGGCATTTACAGGCAGCTGTCAACAGGAGAGGATGTGCTGAACCAAATTCATCATCTTCTGGTTAATTTAATAAACTAATCCTGATCATTTCTCAGGACACAATGAAATTACTCACCCTTGGCTCCTTCCAAAAAATAGATATAACTACTCTTTGCTGCTGAACTTCATAGGCAAGACTTTGCTGGCCCAAACTATGGTCTAGATGACAAAAATAAAAGAATTAATAGATAAGAAGTCTGGAAACACCGAAGACCACCAAAATTTTTCACTTCTTATCCAGAATTTCTTCTTTTCTTCTAGAACCACTTCTCTCCCCTCAGCTTGTCTCAAGCACTGACATACCCATGGCTTCTAAGGGTCTAGAGAAAACTCCAACCAACCTGTTCCTGATCCTCCACTATCAAATGCTCCAGTCTGATGCATTTTTTGCACTCATGCCCATAATAAGGGCTCCTTTTCCCACTGGCCCAAATAAATGTCACATTTGGCTGCAGATGAGAAAATAAGTTTATCAGGTGATAGAAGGAGGAGGTGAGGAATGAGCTCACAACTGCCAAAGGCAGTATCCCAACATCATCCCACATGTTCAGACCTTCCATGTTCTCCAGTAACCAGCATGTTGACCCAGGGGAGGCAGAGTAGGAGGAAAAAGAAGAGAATCTCTCACCTCCTCTAGAACTCGAATAAGGAAAACTCAGAACAGTATCTAAGAGAAGAAAACCGTCATCTATAATTGCTCATATACAAGTAGTTGAGACAAAAACCTTGGTTTAAAAATCTTAAAAATCTTGGGTTTAGGGTTAAAGATGTTTTTAATTAGGTATGAAAATAAGATGTCTTTCTATCCAGCATACCTCACATTGCTTTTATCTTGTTTATTCAGGCCAGAAGATCGACAAAAGCAAGAAATCTGAAGGTTTCCTTTTAAAAGACAATTTAAAAAAAATATTACTTTAAAAAATTTAGTAAGTATGATGTCCAGTAAAATGGATTTTGTGCTAACTACTTGCATAATTTCTCTGGAACCCATCTTTAAAGGGAACAGAATTTACATTTTCCAAACTCCAGTTGAACTGATCTCATTTGCAGAGGAGCAGGCAGAATTTTTTCTTTTTTTCCTTTTTCTTTAAATTTCCCTCTGGTCAGTCTATTCAAAATGTCCAAAGAGGAGAAAGTTCTCCAAAATTATTCCACAGTGACATTCACCAGGTGTTCTAATACAATCTCATTTATACCAATGTATATTCTCCTTTAAATCATTTCCCTGAAAGGAGTTCAGCAAATGTTCTATTACCTCATGGCTTGTTATAGTCCCAGTATCATAATAGATATTTAAAAGCAAAAGTAAAGAATTTTATGCAGAAAAACAACACTTAGAGCATATGCAAAAGCCAGTTTCAGAGCAAGCACAGAATTAGCTATACAGATATTTTTTCAAGTTTGACAGTTAAGCCTTCTGTGCTTGTCATGCATATGCCACATTAGAAAAAATAATATTCTTATGTAGTAGTGAACACATGTTTATTTAATGGCATCTGCCCAGAGGGATGATATATTTTCTAGTTAGCATTCACAGAACTGTTTCTCTCAAACCAAATCATGTTTGAAATATCTAGGTTAAAACCAATCTGGAATGGTTTGATTTTTGAAAATAAGACCTTTTCAACTTTATAGAATTCAAAACTGGGGTTTTTTTATACCTAATTGCGTTTACTATGCGGCAAAAGAGCCACATCAGAGAAGAGGGAGAGGAAGTTTAATGAAAATAAATATTATAAGATTTATAAAAGAAGACATGGTTTCAAAGAAAATACTGGGAAATTTTATTCTGTCAGTTCCCCCAAACCACATTGGCCATCCTGATGTATCTATGTCTAAGCTAGAGCCACAGGAAATAGAAACTAATGCTTCAAATAAAAAAACAGTTTTTCTTGGGTTTCACTTGCATTTGTGGGAATTTTTTGTGGGGCTTTGGTTTTGGGCGTTTTTCCTTTGGTGGGTTTGCTGTATTTGTGCTTTGGTTTTCTTTTTCTTAAATAAAGCAATGGAATATTCATTATTTCGTGTATTTGTTAAAGGAAATAAAATGCAGAAAACAAAGCTGGCTGTACAAGACTTATTCCTTCAAAAGAGAAGAAAAAAGATAGGTAGCAATGAATAACACTAAAAAAATATTAAAAATGGGAAATCCTTTTATTCATTTTCCTCTGGTTTGCAAAGGGATAGCTTTAGCCCACTCAACGTTGGTCCTTATGGCTGATGGTGCTGAAGCACAAAATAGTATGAAATCATTCATCTTAAAAAGAAATCAGTCTCCAGCCTCTCCCACCCATGACTAACGTGTAAAAGACATTAAAATGTGATGGGATCATTCAAAATTCAGTTTAGAGCACTTCAAGGAGACCTGTGGTAAGTGACATTTCTGCAGATAAAACCCACCAATTATTTCAGACTTTAAATTAAAATAAACCTAAAAAGAAAATAGATCTACATCTCCTTCCCCCTCCTCATTTTTTTTTTCCCCTTTACATCTGCTTATGTCAGAGAAAGGAAAATAGTTACTCTCTTATGAAAATACTCTAAACCACGTCCTATCATCAGGCAAAGTGATTTACATTTACTCCACTCAACTCCTTGCACGGATTTCAGACACACCCTACATGTAGCTGCACTCTAGCTGTAGTATCCAGACTGAACTAGACTGAAAGCCCACGTTCAGCAGCATGACCAAGGCTCTAATGTTGGCCACTCCTCTTCTGGCTCTCTTCCAGAGGCAGAAAAACAAACCAACCCACCAACTATAGATAGCTTCTGGTTCAGTAGCAATAAACCAAATTCCTCCTGAGCAGGAGTCATCTGGGTGTTTCTGTGCACACACAATGCACTCAGAGCTGCTCCACGGGCCACCCTGTACAGGCAGGTGGGCTACTGGGTATGAGGTGGGGACTACAACTTGCTGTCGATTTAACCTGCTAAAATTACGACTGAAATTTTCAGAGATGGGCACAAGCTCTGCACAGGAGGAAATGGGCCCAAGTCGTGCTTCCTCAGCTCTTGAAGTGAGAGCACAAACATCCTCCCCAGCCAGGAGGACTCATCCAGCTCTCTGGAAATACATCGAGTCATAGAATCACTGAGGTTGGAAAAGACCTCCAGGATCCCGTTCAGCCATCACCCAGCACCACCATGACCATTAAACCATGTCCCCAAGTGCCATGTCCACATGGTCTCTGAACCCCTCCAGGGCTGGGGACTCCAGCACCTCCCTGGGCAGCCTGGGCCAAGGCCTCACCACTCTACCAGGAAAGAAATTCTTTATAATATCCAACTGAAACCTTCCCTAGTGCAACTTCAGCCCATTGCCTTCTGTCCTATCTCTAGTTAGGCACAGGTACTGCTAATACAGGAACTGTTCCTGTGCTGGTACCTAAAGGTGACTACATTGATCTACCTCAAATGTCACATATGGCAGCTTTGACTCCTACTTACACTGAAACCCCAGGATTTTTTTCCAGACCTCCCAGGATTTAATCTTAGATATGTTTAACAATTCCCATCTGAGATTGTTTTCCTCAGAGAGCACAGAAAACTGTGACGTGGCAGCAATGGTGACACTGAATCACATTTTGGGCACAGCATTAGGTAACCACAGTGAAGAGGTTTTGTCTGAACTTTGTGTAAGCACTGGAGTCTCCATCCCTCCTAGTTCAGAGGTTGCTATGCTGAAGGCCCTCTGGGTATTTCAAGGTCTACAACTTTACAGCTTAACATCCATGTCACAACACAGGCTGAATGTGTGTCCTACCATTGCGTGTGACATCTGCTCCCTGGCTTCTACAGCCTGACCCCTCTCTGAAGCATTTTCCCCTCCCCCTATTTCTTCTCCATTTTTCCATCTCCACTTTTTCCTCAAACTGATTTTCAGCTTCTATCAGGATTTGCAAGCACACAGCCCTCTCGTGACTCGCAGCCTCTGACAGTGACAAAGATGGGGGCAGAAAAGCACATCTGGAGGCAAGGGGGAAGGAATTAGCTGTTTCTTTTGGAAGCAGATCAGATTCAAATTAAGATGATCCTGAAAACATAGCTGGAAGCATCTCCTTCCAGCAGCACGAGGACCTAAGATTTCAAATACCGCTCGGAATACGGGTTTAAGGGGAAATAATCTGCTGGAAATGGAAAATAAATTGCATGGTTAATTATTGTTTAAACAGAATTTCAGCAGTATGTATGATTGTACATTACACATCAAAAACAACATGTCCCTGTCTAGAATGCCTAAACAAGAGGCATATGTAACAGAGAGTAATTACCAATAAAATGTCATGTTCCTGTAGAGCCCAAAGGGCTTAAAACACCCACAGGAACATCTCTGATATTGTAATCCTGCTTCAGCAGCCAAAAGCTGCAATGCAGAAATCACTTTGCTTCATAGCATCCACAGCAGCCTAAAAAGGGCATTTCAAGTTATGGCATTTTGTAGTGATTTTAAGAAGAAACTTCATATCCCCACTGTTAGGAGGGGGACAAGATGCAGGGACGAGCCAGTGTGCCCCCAGCCTCTCTGCTCTGCCCCCTCCCGCAAAACACACACACTGCATGGAGCCTGATGCCATGACAGTGACAGCTCAAGACTCTTCTTTCATAAAGGAATATCACAAATTCAGAACAATTCTTTGTCCCTTGACCAATATTAGGCTGGAGATTTGGGGGTTTCTGTCAATTTTGTGTTATTGTATCTTTTTACTGCTAACATAAATTTATCATGAGGTAAAAGATGTATCATGTATTTCAGATTGATATTAGGAGCTGAGATGTTGTCATACATTAATCTTTCAGAGGTTTTCAGGGATGAAATAGAGAAACAATAAGCCACTGAATAAATGGCTTAGATGGGGATTTAATTCCCTTACCCACTCATCTCCCATTACTTGGAGAATGCTCAGTGTGAGAAAGTCTATTTGACAAGAAATATCAACATATTAAACACACACACAAGCCATCCAACCTAGAAGTGCTTCCTTCAGAAGCAACCACTGTGATTAATTTACATTCATTTGTAGTTTAAAGAACGAAGACACCGATAAAATACTTTTTCTCTCACTACCAAATATACAAAAATGGGGGAACACACACAGAAGGTTTTCTGAGCCTTCAGAGAACACTAATGGCTTCAAATGCAGGCGCACAACGTACCCCTTCCCACACGCTATGATTCTATCTGTGATTTCTATATTTCTATGATTCTATCTGTGATAGGACAAGGGGTAATGGGTGCAAATTGGACCATAGGAGGTTCAAGGTGAATATCAGGAAAAATTTTTTTACTGTGAGGGTGACGGAGCACTGGAACAGGCTGCCCAGAGAGGTTGTGGAGTCTCCTTCACTGGAGTCATTCAAAACCCGCCTGGATGCCTTCCTGTGTGATGTACTCTAGGTGATCCTGCTCTGGCAGGGGGGTTGGACTAGATGATCTTTCAAGGTCCCTTCCAACCCCTATGATTCTATGATTCACGCACTCAAATGGGACAATATGAAAATTAGACTTGTCTTTGGAATTTTTTATCCAAATACAGCATCAGCTTGGTCAGTAGTGTTGACTTTTTTTGCAGCTGTTCAGTTTTATTTCATCTAATGAAGGAAAAGACCTTAAATGTTTTATTAGGTTAGTCCATATTTTTTTTCCTTACTGCCATCTTGTTTTCTGGACAACAAAACAATTTCTGATTATTTATTCTCCTTCTGTAACCATCTTCCATCCCAAGGGCTAACCTGGTTTTGATACTAAAGATCATTCAGAACCCTTCCACACACCCAGAGGCTTCAAAGAGCCAACAGCCATGAGCTGGTGTACACTCTCTTTCCTGGAGCGCAAAAAGTAAGGGGTTTTTATTTAGTTGTGGCTTCCCTGCATTTTTCTGTGGGAATAATTGCATTACTAGCATGATCTGAAACATGTCTGAAGCTGTCATTTAATCTACATCTGCACCACTCAAGAAGTGGAACAGCTGTAAGCTCAGAAGCAATCCATAAATCCCAGATAAACTCCTGAACTCTGTAACAACTTAGAAGTGTCTTACCCCTTTTATCTAAACAATATGTTTAATTATTAGCCTTGGTTATTAATTTTGGTGGCTGCTGGGCAAATAGTCACAATTCCATCTCCAGTGACACCAAGATGACTGAACTCTTGGAGCCAGCTACAACCAAGTGGATTGATCGAAGAGTTGTAAGCACATTTTACGTGGTGTTAAACTAGAGAAAGAAAATAATGGCTCAAGTGTTTCTGTCTTTCCCCTTTCACCAGTGCCACAATTCAAACTTATCATTTATGCAGGCACATACTATCCAAATCAGTTTAAGTTTATAGGTTGTTCATGTATTATTTTGAGGTTTGGCCATCATATTTAGTCTGTGTTTTCAACTCCTTATCTTAACTCGCGTAATTCTTTACAGCCTTCTCTGTCATCAAAAGAAGATGTTCTGTAGGTGCTACTCATGGGTCATAAAAAAGTGCAACATGTGCCTCAATCTATAGAAGAAACATTCCCTACATGTCTCATCTAAAGCTCACCTACAGGAAAGAGATAAATAAGCAGTAAATCATCACACCACTACCTCACATCACTGTGTACATCCCAAAGTCTCACACTCAGCGAGAGGCATTATTACCCAAACTTAAATTTTCAGCTCTGCCCTCCTTTAGGTTCTGAAAAAAACAGGCACAGCACTCACATTTTACTGTGTTTCAGTGGAGTTTCACAGTGTGACCTTACAGCTATAATGAAAAACATACTCCAAGAAACAAAATTGGTAAAGAAAGCTGAAACAGAGGAGGGAAGAAAAGTGGCCTAAGCACTCTGATAAATACTCCCTGTGCTTACTGGGTCCCCTGCTTTTGAAGTGGGAACTCCCATTTTAACCACTAGGCACCATACGACCTGTAAATGGTTTTGGGAGACAACCAACACATTAATAAAAGGGACTTTTTTTAAATCAGCATATAATCATTCTGAAGGTTTCAGAACTGTTTAAAGCTGTTCTGTGGGTAAAGTCATAAAAAATATTTATTTTTTTTTTAAATTTTGTTACCCCTACCTAAATTAATCTAATTTGAAGTCAAATGCACTATACCTACAACTTTCAACTTTATTTCAATAGTTTATATGCATGTTACTAAAATTTTCAAATACACAGTCCTTCTAATAGCTTTAAAAGGACAGAATAGTTTTGAATTACAGCCTCCCCTAAGGGAGTGGGCATCTTGTCTTTTTTTAAATTATATTTTTTAATTGTCAAGAAAAACATAAACCAAAGGAAGAACCAGACATGCTGTAGCTCCTACTGGAAGCTGGCTAACAATGAAATCCAACATTTCTTTAGTTGTAAATCTTGTGTTTTACCCAACAAACCATCCCAGCTTCCTCCAAGGCACAAAAGGATATACAAGTAACCACAGATTTTAACAAAAGCTTTCCTAAGCTATTTTATCTATTCATCACAGCAATGTGGATCCAGACTGGAATCCAGCTGTACTTGCATATTTTGCCTGTAGAAAGCAGGCTGCTTACCAGAATCTGTCCTGGGCACAGAACCTTCGGAAGATTTTAATCACTGAAGAAGAGATTAAGGTTACATCCTTAGATTCTTTCCAGTTCCTCGAACAGAGCTGAAATCACACGGCAAGAAATAGCAGTTCTGGTCACAGCTCCAAGTTTCCTTCTACACAACAAATGATCTAAACAGTTTGAGGTTTTCTTACGGCTCCATTCCAAAGTTTATTCTGATGACGGCTCCAGTTTTCCTGACCCAGCTTCTCTGATATTTTCTCCTGCTTCTCTAAACTAAACACACGATTCATTAATCTGTACTCTTGCTTTTGCAATTGCAGTGTTACTTCAGGGGAAAGCTTTCACCTTGCCTGTAGTTTTTGCACAGCCTTTCCAAAATCTTTATGGTCTGGGCAGCTGTAGATCCAGTTTTATTAACATATAAGCATGGTTTTATTTCATCCTGCCCTCACTCACACTGAGGCTGCCATTACACAGACCCAGCCTTGCTCCCCACCAACTTCAACAACTTTTCAATGCAAAGAAGTGTGCCAGGTAATCATCCTGCAGCCAGAAAACCAATTTCCTCAGACACTCAATAATCTGTCGAAAACCAAGGAACAAGTTCTGGCCCACAGTAAATGGTGAAAATGCTGCTCAACACAACAAAGTCAGGACCTTTTTGTATTAAAAAGATACTACACTGGCGTTTTCATGACTGAATGTAGGTAGGACAGGATGAACTGGCCTTTTAAGATAAGACAGGTTAAATCTCATTTCTGCCTAATTAGCAACTTCCCTACAGCAGGCTTTAGTTTCAGAGTATAAAAATCTCACGATGGACCTTTATATGATGATAGTTTGGAGGAAATATTTTCCTACAAGAGGAAGCAGATAACATACTAAAAAAACCAGCTTGATTATATCTCCCTTACAATTTACTAATTATACACTCCCTCTTACCAGCTTCCGCTAATTTTCTAAAACATAATTTCTAGGTGGAGAATGGATTACTCAGTGTGTCAGGCACCCAGGATCTCACACCGGCACCTCCTCACCCCTGCCAAAACAGCACACCTTCAACAAGAACAAGGTCCCCTCAACCTATCTTCCTGATTTCAAAAGTCCCATTTGAAAGGCACAGAATACTCTGATGTTTGAATTACAACACAGAAGAGGGAGGGAGCAGGTAGGAGAGAGAAGTTCTAACAAAGATATATCCCTGTCAGGCAGATGACCAAGTAAAATCCATCCAGCAGCCTAGGACTTGCTCACATATTTAGTTACAGAGGTTTGACAATGCCCTGAGACTTCTAATTTTGGTGTCTTTTGTATAACTCGGCATGAAATACTCTTTTTGTTCAGTTTACATCATCTTGAGTCTTTCAGTTTACATCATTTCGAGTCTTGACTGCTGTATTTCAGTAAATTACGATTCTAAATTCAAGCAGAAAGCAACTCTGGCCCATTAAAAAGGAAGCAAAGAAGTGTGAAAGGATAGAGAGATGGCAAATGCTGTGTTCTTCTCTTATAGCTGCATTACAGAATGGGAACTAAATGCTGTTCAAGTTAGAAAAGGGGTCAGAGCACAATGCATCACCACTGGTGAACGTTCCAACTGCTCAAAATAGCAAACTGGATGTTTCAGTTCAGAGAGCTTCCATTTCTTCAAGACTGAAATACTACAGGAAAAGTATTTTTACCTTGGAAAACAAACTGAAATAAAGGGGGGAAATTTTCATGAAGCAGAAGCTGTGTTGCACAGAGCACTAAGTACAGATATTCTACTTTTAATATTCATTTGCTCATTACATGCAATCTCTTAAGATCAACCTTGTATTAAACCAGAAAACAGGCAGCTTCTTCCTCGACACAATGCCCACATCTATGTCTGTTCTGTGCCACATAAGTCCTCAAGTGAGCTGTTGGCTTCCAAAAATACTTTAAGCCAAGGAATCACAGAACAATACAGACTGCAGACCTCTTGAGGGCAACCCATGTAACCTCCCTGGTTGTAAGAGGACCCAGTCTAAATTGGGTAATGCTGCTCCCAGAGAAGCTTGGAGTATCTCCAGTGGTGAAGATTCCACCACCTCTCTGGAAGACTTCTTCCACTGTTTGAACATCCTTGTTGGGAAAACAATATTCTGATACCTAATTGATATTTCCACACATTTGTGGTAACTTGTTTCTGCTGTCTTTCGTTTTTCTTGGGTTTACACAGAGAAGGAAAATATTCAAATAGCAGGCATAAGTTTGTCCAAGTACAGTCCAGAAGATAGTACTGAAATCAGAAAAGTCCAAGATCTCTGCATCCTGTTGCCCCTTCAGAAGACTCACTCCACAGTTATTTCCAGCTTTTTAAACTAACCAAGGCCAGAACCATCTGGTAAGAGCAACATATTCCTTTTTAAAAGATGCAAATATATTTAATATGATGCTACTGCAACAAATAAATCTCCTTTCACCATACAGCGAGTTACACATGCTAATGTATGCTAACAGTTCAGTAAGCTAATCCTCAGAGCTGAAAACCTGTTTCAAGAAGAGGTAAACTTCAAAACATGTATCAAAAAAAGCTTTCCCTTGGAATACCTATTCATTACCTTCCCAGACGTGAACATACCACAGCACACTGCTCTGCAAATGGGCTCAGCAGAAAACTGCACCGAGAGCAACCATTTGTCTGTAACTGATGGACAAGATGGACTTGTTAAGGAGAAACCCTCTTCTCATTAGAGAAGAGAAAGAAAACACAGACTGGACCAAAACTATGATATACTGCCAGTCACACCAATTCCAGAAAGAACGGAAAGATTCTGGAAAGAACCAGAAAGAAGGAAAGCTCCATATTTTGCTTCTTCCAAATATTTTCAAAATGAACATTTCACAATTTTAAAGAATTTGTACTATAATTTTATTAATAGGTGGCAAATACCCATTATGTTACACTGTGAGTGACATTATTTATTGCATCACTGCAGATTCTATTTAGTAAGAAAACAGCCAGTATGAAACCCATCTCAATATCCTTTTTGTGCTCCAAGAAAGGCAAAGGGCATGCTCCAGCCATCCAGAGCAGGCACATTTTGTGTTTGTGTGTGTATGCACACCCAGTGCCTGTGGCCAGGGCAGACCTGTGTGCTTTAGATCTGGGCACAGACATAGCTGCACCAGCACACTGCAGAGAGCTCCTTCTCATCGCACAGGTTGTGTAGAAATGAGTAACTGTCATATAAAATCTGGAATCTGTTACCAATCCAACTGTTCCACTTAATCAAAAGCAAAGAGACTCCTAAGAGCTCTCTTGCTACTTCTGACAGCCAATTTCCCAAAGAAAGAGCAACTGTGCTAACAGATCTTAATAATTCACAGGGCCTGGAGAGCTTTTGCTTAAAAAAAAAAAAAAAAAAAAAAAGGGAAGGAGGGAGGCTTTTCTTTTTGAAAAAACCCAGCAAATGGCCTCTTGAGAATAGTCAGGAACGGGTCTGCCCTCCCACGCCAAGCCTGTGGCAGAGGAGTGCCAACAGCAGCAGCATGTTTCTCCTTCAATCGAGGTGTTTTTTGGCTGTGTCCTGCCTGGGACAAGGTGCAGCACTGCTGTCCCCAGCACATCACATGCCACACAAAATGCTTACCTTACAGAACCACACCAGCTCAGCAGGATGCTGCAACCATCTACAGATGTTATTGTTCAATATATGACCTTGCTAGAAATCATTAAAAGAACAACTACTACCACAGACAATCTGAATTTATGCACAAAAAGCCTGGGAAGAGATTTATTTTTTCTGAATTGTACTAAAAGTGCATAGTGTCATTTTGGTATGTTACAGAGAAAAACCTTCCATTGTCTAGTTCCTGAAATAACTAATAAAAATACCTCAAACAGAAAATGACTTGAGTATCACGACTGTCAGATAAAGCTTTCAGGATTTGATTAAATGAAACTTGCAGAGGAATTTTTCTATAAAATGAAACAAACTATTTCTTATAGAACAGTAGAAAATGTCTGAAGATATTTGTAACAGAGCATAGTTCTGAAGAGGAGTTCTTCTTTATTCTTCGTTAAATTAAAAACACATGTGACTATACAAGAAAGGAAAGCCTGAACTTGGAAGAGAAGAAAGATCTGCAAGATCCATTAAAAAACCATAGGTAGGAAAGTGGTGGTTGACACTGAAGGTAACAGCTGTGGCAAAGCAACCTGAAAATTCTCCAAGCACGCTGGTAACTTCATGGGAAAGTTCTTTTCCTGTTCTAGCTGCTTTAAACAAAAAACCACAACCCTCACCTTTCTCTGTGAGGGCTGTGAGATAGTGCCAGAGTCACTGTCCTCAGTGGCTTTTCTCCATCACAACCACGGGAGTGAAGATGGGTTCAGCTGATGGGTTCAGACCTGCCCCGTACACGCTTCCCAGTAAAACTTGAATAGCTAAATTAGATACACAGAAATACTACCAGCTCCAGACCTGAAGTGAACTACAACTGATGTTGCAGCCCGTGGAGGCAGCAGAAGGGGACAACCAGTCTGCCCCTTTTTCAAGGTCGGTGACCTGCTTGGAGATGGAGCTCGAGTTTGCACCAGGGCTGCTCTTAACGGGAGGTGGAAGTGCAGCTTTAGCAGAGGCATTACCTGCCCCGCGGCCCCCGGCAGCCCCTCCCGGCCCGGGGCAGGCCGGGCTGAGCAGCAGGGCCCGAGCAGCAGGGCCAGGCCCCCGACAGGAAACGGCCCCGAGAGCAGATGCCGCCTGGCTGAGAGGAGCCTCGTTCCCTGCCAGAAATAACTCCTCCGAGCTCAAACACTTCAAACAATAACTTCTTGCCTTTTTAAAGCGCTGCCTAAAGAAAAGTAAGTACAAAGAGGGCTGGAAAGGCTGGCATATTTATATCACCAAACAAGCTAAACCACAACCAAACCAACAGCAGTGAAGAAAGTCCCATTCTTATGAAAAAACAACCGTACAGTTTTGGATGCAGAATTGAAAAATAGGTTAAAAGAGCTTCATCAAAAACCCACAAAATAATTTTTTCAGCTGCTTTAAGGAGCATAATAAATGAGGAATAAGAGCATAACAACAACAGAAGCATAATAAATGAGGAATCGAAGAATGGCTGAAAATCCATTTTATAGATTAGCCTTGAACGTTTTGTTTTCTTGATTTGTAAATTGATTTAAGACCAGAAATATGCTACTGTTTATTTTCTGGCACTTCTGTTCATTTTGTTTTCCTTTATTTCTGGAGAAAGGTAAGACCTTTGTTTCTATGCCCGTGAATCATGAATGAAGAAATTAATGCCTTCAGGGTCTCACATTGTTTGCATGGCACTCCAAGCATCTCCTTTGTCATTCTCTATGAGGACACAAACAAAAAAAGGTGGAAGTGAGGTTACAGAAGACCAGCTTACTGGAAGGAATCCCGCTGATACCAAAGAACTGCCTCTTAGAGCTCTACCCTGAAGAACAGCAGCACAGTATGATAGCTAAAGCATTAGAAATCATTTTCATCAGTCCTACATGACAGTTGAGGCAAATTAGTTTGATGTACATATTAAAATCTCATCAGTTAAGCTCAGTATCTGTAGAAGTTGATGGAACTGACAAAGGACATCTGAGAATGGCAAAGCCCATAGCTTCCAAAGTTTCATTAGTACCATGCTATTAACAGACTGCATTTCACAGATGTCATATTACTTAATGTCAAGTTTTAAGCTTTCCACGAAGAAATATTTAAACCACTGATTACATACAGAACAAGGGCTGCAAAGTTCACTATACTGTACACTCTCTGCTACTTGAGAAATGAATTACTTAAATTCTGGGGCTTGCTGGAGAAGAAACTCAACCTTGACTGATCCAGATACTCCATAAAACCATCAGCCACTGCCAAAGAGAAGCACATGAACTTTGCTCATCAAGCCCTGTGAAGCCTGCATCTCTGAAGGCTCTGCTGCAGGCATGAAAAGGAAATGTTCTGTGCACAGGAGCACAAAGGCAGAATTGTACAACTACATTTTGTACAATTCACATACCACTTTGTCTTCCATTTTTTATGTCGTGGGTGGAAGCTGTACACAAAGCAGCCCCGGCAGCAAATGCAGAGTTTCCAATACCTCCACCTAGTCTTGCCTGCAAATGAAAGAGTTTAATATTTTTGTGCCTGTTTGCAGTTCACATTCCTATTTTTAAATGGAAAATGCCAATATTTATGTCTTGATTTTTTTTTTTTTTTGTCAAGGAGACAAAGCTAGCTCTGAAACTTTGAAATGTGAAAGTATGAGCTAAAGCAGAACAGCCTCCAAACAGCAGCTTTTTGTCTGAAATGAAACAGTAGGTG
>NW_008580735.1:16765-54552 GCF_000691845.1 Merops nubicus | reverse complement strand
CCCCATCCCTGCTCATCCACCCCACCACAAATAGGAAGCTCAGCCTGCCTTGAAGTGCCTAAACCAAGAGCAAAGTTTGGTTGATGCACCTACAAAAAAAGGCTCTTTATCAGAACACTCAAGCTAGAGAAAATTGTTACTGTGCAGCAATTGATCTTGTGCACTACTCAACACCTCCTATTCAGAATTGAAATAAAAATAATGATACTGTAATATTATTATTATTTTATTATAGGCTGGAAGAGATTTTAATGTTACTCTCTCAAAACAGTTCTTGGAATTCAGATACAATTTCCATTAAACTGCAATTCACAGGCAACTGCTTGCTCTGGACACTAATATTTCAACTTCAAGATATTCCTCAGCTGTTTCATACAGAGTCCTGTCAAAAAATCTGCTCCACAAAGCAATTCAACACATACCATTATTCCCAAACACACTGTGGCAGATATAAACTTTGATAAGTTAACTTGCAACAGAAGCAGTCAAGGATATCTGAATGAATGTACCTAACATCGTACAGCAGTGCAGAAGATTGAGCTGATTTTGGCAAGAAAGTCTTTGAAATACTATGACTAGTCTAGAAAAAAACAAAAAAAAAAAAAAAACACCACATTTTTCAAAGACTTACATAAAAAGCCTCTGTAAACAGAGGTTTATAACAGAAACAGCAACAGAGGTAACCACTAACTTCTGACCTTCACAGAAATCACCACTATTTTCCACAATAAAAATAACACAATCCTTATAATAAGAAAAGGTCACAAATCCAAATTCATCCTCAGCCACTCCAGTAAGAGCATTGTAAAACCCTGAAAAGGAACAACTCTTCTAAGACAAAGCACTGAAAAGCTGAGTAGGTCTGAAGCAATCAGGGCACACCGTTTGGTGTATCAGCACACAAACATACACCACTCTTAAGAACACTCCAGTCTCCTTGTAGTAGTTAAACTAGAGCAACCATGTTTGGTTTACTGCTCAGCACAACACAGGCAGGATTTTCAAGAGTACTTGAATGTCAGGCTTATTACATCTTATTATGTGGTACCCAAACAATGACACTGTTTCTCAACTACTAAAAGCAGTAGGTTTTAGCCTTACTTTCACCTCATCCTCCTCTCTGAAGCACCACACACAGTTACTGTGAAACCAGCAAATTTGATTTCCAAGCACCAACTGAGATGTAATGCCATTAATAATGACAGTTAGTCCAAATGAAATACTTAATGCCTTAAAACCCTCACATTTTGAGCCCGTAAAGGCAGGAGAAAGTCAGATAATTAATCTGCTTTACCATAAAATGCAAGCCCCATCTGGCTGCAGTTCACTCTCCTAACTTGGGATCGTCAAGCACAATACTTGACTTTTCCTAAGGATAAATGGAAAAGTGTTTTTATTCCCTCTCAGCCTTTATAAAGCAGAGTTGCTATCCATATGGATACCTGTGCTGGATTACAGCTACGACTGAACTACAGGTGTGCAATATTAAAAGCTACAGGAGGGGGAGGTTTGGAAGCAAGCAGATATTACTTTTTTGTTGCTGAAATGAAAAAGCACTATTCATAAAGGAGGAATTTTTTGCTTCTTCTGGTTCACAAATCCCTGCCTGCATTATTTGATCACAAACAAATCCAACAAAACCTACTCACAGTATGCTTTTAACAGCTCATTTTATCCTGATTTACATTTTAAAGAGTCCACCTACACACGGGCAATATGCGCTAACTCTGAAAGATGATCCAATGGTTTCAATCAAGCCCGTGCCTGTTCAAACTCATCTTTTCAATTTTAACACTGAGCAACACTTTAAAAATTCCTAGCAAATTATATCACTATATTTATTGCAGGTAAGCCACTCTGATTTTTTTCCACAAACATGATTCAATCGACAGATCGAGAACACACGGGCACCTTGCAGACAAATGATGTTTCTACAGATACTCCCCTCTTGTTAGCCCTGCACCCACACAACTGTAGATGAGTCTCTGATGTCCCAATGGGTGGTAAAATAAATAAATAAATGTTAATAATGCATTTTCACTGAGCGGTACAGCAGATACCCTGTTTGTTTGGGGTTTTTTTATGCACTTTTCTACTTTATTACATTTTCCCACTTGTATCCAGTCCACTCCACCATCACCCAGTTGTCAGGGAGCCTTCTCTAGACTAGCTGTTTATGAAGACACCTCCTGTGTGCTTTTTCCATCAAATCCCCAAACTAGAACTGATTTATGCTCCTATTTCCAAATTTAAGATTCAACAGCTTCCAACAAGATTAAGAAGTATTTTAGTACCATCTTGGTCCTAGTGCCAAGAATCACCTCTAACCAGCCATGCCAAAACCACCCTACAGACCACATCATTAAGAACTCTTTCCAGACATCTGAAGCATGAAGATCATTATTGGACACTGATTTATACAAACATGTGTCTGTACTTTATTCTCAACCATTATTTTACACAAACATCACCTCCCAGAATTCTAACTTCTGTAAGAGGAACATACTGAGAAGTGATTAGGGATTTTGCTTCAGTCATGAAGCAATCCATTCACAGCAGCTATGGAGAGGGTCAAATCCAGCAGTGATACTGCCACTTCTGCACTTGCTGCGTGAATTCTGAGCAATGTAAAACAGAACTAACACAACAGTTTAGCAGGTGGTCTCTCCTGAAAACCTATAGTGAAAGTAACATTGTATTCATCTGTATCTCCAGGATTTTTGGTTTTGCAGCGAAATACTGTCAGCAGAAAGAAATTACGATGGGGAACTTGGTAACAGTAGCTCCAGATACTGCTCACAGGGCCAGGAAAGCAATTAACCAGGCTTAAAAGCCTTAAGAAATGCTTACCAGACAATATTAGCTGAATGCAATAAAAATAAAGAAACAGCTCCCAAAGAATAGTATTGCCAAGACTGCATTAAAAAAGGTTATTCCATGTAACACTAAGGGGAGTTTCCCTAATGAATTTGCACTTTAGCCAGCAGTGGTTAATCTTGTCAAAAAATTCTTCCACTGAAGCCCTGGATCGCCATTCTAGTAGTGCAGAATTGAATTTCCTCTACAGGGAAAGCTGTCTTTTTGTTCTTAAAATGCAGGTTTGTGGCAGTAGCAAATGAGAAAGGCAGGAAATCTACTGTGGAAGGACAGCCTGGTAGAGGAGAGGCCGATGGATGCAAGATTTCTATCACTGGAAGTTCCAGGAATTCTAGAGGACAATTTGGACTCGTTGAAGACTGAAATGAAGGTGGTATGACCAGTGTGAAATTCAAGAGTACTGGGGGCGAGACAAATTAGTAGATTAAAACCAAAAAGCAAAATAATGAGCCTGGTATTTCAATCACCTTCAAAAGAGAAGACAAAGAGGGTGTTGAGTTACCCAGTGAAGTCACAGTGGGGAAGCAGAGACAGGACCCACCCCTTCTTAACACTGAATTTTGCATCATTCTTAACTCAGTCAGTCTATATTCAGGAACTCCAAAAGCTTCCAAATCAAACACTTTTGAAAATGGTCCTGCCTAGATCTCCTACCTGCCTGGAAAGCCTGCTGGCATTCTCCAGCCCTGTGATGACAAGTCCTGCTGGCACAGAGGCCAAATGCAGATCGCTGCCTCCAACGCCAGCTCCAACACAGGCTAATATTAAGCTCAGCATTAGCACTACTACTGCCAACATCAATATATAAAAAGCTTCATTAAGTATGATTTCAGCTGAAATTGTCTCTACAAGCGTAGCAAACTTACTAGCACAGCACTCTTCAAACTAAGACAGAGGATACCATGTCCACAGCAAAGATGCCGTAGAGTCTGAAAGGGTTTTAGGAACAGAAAACTGGCAGAGCTCTGATGTAATTCTGGGTTACATCACCCCTAAAAATCACTGCACACCTTCAGATTGTTTAAAGTTTTACAATTTCTTGAGAAATGCAGGTGGAAAGGGGTCTGTGGGGAAAACACAGAATTGCCTTTCATTTTCACAATCAAACCAAACGTTTAGCTGAGGAAATCCAAAATATAAAGATCATCCCTGAGTTTATTTTGATCTTAGACACTCAGAATGAAGAAATCTATCATTCCTTACAAATATCCTGGTTTCTTGGTTGATAATATGTCCTATTTAATAAATCAACCCATCAAATAAAATCTTTCACTAACACCTACTTAGTTTCCACAACTGATTTTTGAGAAAGGCCATACGATTTTTCTTCCACCAAAAATATCTGACTGATGGCAGCCTCTAGGATTGCCTCATCGTGAATGAGGATGTGAGACTAACACTACCTCTTGAGAGGAACAGAACAATTCTGTAATGCACTTATAAATAAGTAATCCTGCTTTTTAAATGTATCTTCCTAATCTCTGCATATCTTTATAAACCAGTATATTATGTGCAATGCTGAGCCTTAGCATGTGGAAGCATGGGCAACACCACTCAACTGTAAGGAAAGTTTCACATTTCCAGTGATCAAACACCATGTAACCAGAAGAAAAGCTTCACGTTTCAAGTGGTTAATAAGAAGTCAGCTTTATAGACTTCCAGTAACCTAAAAATATTTCACACAACTTTGATAGCTCAAGAAAATATGTATACGAAGCCCACAGCTAGCCCACAATAAGGAAAAAAAGAAAAAAGAGGAGGAAAAAAAGGAGGAAAAGCAAAGTCCCAGCACTAGTTACAATGGAAGCAATTGAGAACCTATGCACAGCTCATTATGTGTACAAATAAACCTGGCATGGCCAGTCAAAGAAATCATTTCCATATGCTTGCACTTACTGTTCTCCCCACTAAAGAGAGGCCATGAAACCCAACAATTGCTCACTGCCTGCAAGGTAAGGCCTCCAGCAGGTGTGCTGATCAAATCTAGTTCTCACCTTTACTGCCCTTGGAAAAAACCTCCAAACTGTGCTAATTTCATTGACAATTATGAGCCAAATTCATTCCATGTGAGATGACATTATTTGGTCTGAACTAATTAAGGGATTCCTCAGAGGCACTCGAGCCACAACTTTTTCTGCATCTTTTTTTTTTTGGTAATAGTTTCAGCACAAGAACACTGAGAATACCTAGTGAAAAGCAAGTAGTGAATGCTTAATTCAACAAATACAGATTCATTAAACAGGCAATACTTCCCTGACCCTTTCAGTAATACCTTTTACATCCAAGGCATCCTTTGAACTGAATTTCAAAGGAGTGTGTTTATGTCAAGAAATAGTTATTTACTTCTGTGGTCTGGGCTTGGTGTTCTCCTCACAGAGTCTTTTGGACAAGTTCTAGAGACTATTGCTCAGTACAAAGATGGTTTGAATTCTTTTTGGTCGAGTGCCTTAAACCATCCATGAGGCTTTATTTCAGCAGTGGAACTCACAAGTGTTGGTAGAATATGAGTAGAATGCAAGTAACAAAATATTTCTCCTGTTTTCAACTTCTGATACAGTTTTCCCTTCAATATCATCTCTGGATTGATACATGTGACCTGTGACAAGAAGCACCCTCAAACAATGAGTATGATTCAAGAACTGCTACTCTGAGCATCCAAAAACCACAGATTTGAGCAGATCTCTGCCTGTTGGCATTTTAAGGACCTCAGACATCTCACCCAGGTAACTCACTCCTCATGATGTATAAGGAAGGGCAGCTATAAGTGTATATACAGACAGCACTGGTTAACAGAAAATTAAAGAGATGAAACCCAGGAGACTAGCAAGTGCCAACAGCACCTGCCAAAAGCAAACCTATAAAGACCGGCATTACGTATAGAATCAGTTCTCTTACCCCTTGACGTGGGAGAGGGAAAGGAGATAAGGCAGCTGGGAATCCCTAACACCCAACACATTCAGGGCTTTAATTACTTGCCAGAATTTACCAAGTAGTGGATAAATACTGAAAGCTGAGTGCATTTAAGACAAATATGGTGACTACATAATCCAGAGATTACTACAAATGACTCAGAATTCAAATGGAGAAGCTACCATTTCAGTTTTGGCTCACTTCAAGAGGAGTGCCAATCCCTCCCTGGAAAACATCAGAATAAAAATTAAGCAATTTCAAAGGAAAAAAAAAGTGAATTCATCAAAACCCACAGACCTTTTGTGTTTTTCTGCTCAAAACAAAGAATCAAACCCCAGCCTCCTTGCAATAAATGTTATCCCATAACTTACCCAATTTGGACTAGACAGTTATATACATTTATCTTATTGTAACACTAAAAGGCTAATTTGTTTCCAACCCAAAATGCCAAAATAAAGTGAGTCTTAGGATAAAGGATGATGATAATAACAACAATAGAGCTACAAACTTCATAAGCTAAGTAATTTACAATTGTGGTCTCACTTAACACAAATAAAGCCCCCTAATGTGACTAAGCACCATGATACATCACTCATGCTCATCTTCCACCCAGCTTTTTTTTTGAGTGACAGTATTGCTTAGTTTAAACAAATAAACATATTCTCGAAGTATAGTTGAATATTTTCACAGCTGACAGAGCTCTTCCCTTGCTCAACATGAGAACTGAAAAGGGAAAACAAAAAAAATAAGCAAGAAGTTAAGAGATAGACAGAAAAAAGCATCAACTGTTACTGGAATTAGGTAAGTAGCACCAACAGAATCCCCATAAAAGTAAACTTAACCTACACAAACAAATCTACAAAAGCAATCAGTGCTTGAAAAGCATTCAAAGCAATAAAATGACTGGGAAGAGATTTTCTAAAGTAGTTCTGAGGGTTGGTAAAGTGTATTGAAGGGAAGGAACACTCATCAGGCTGGGGAACACCTCCAGGCTGATCTTTCAGATCCCAGTACTGCCAGACAGTGCTGATACAACATTTATTGGTGCTGAGCAGCACCAGCCTCTGGCCAGCCCCTCCACAGCACCACATCTGGCCAAAGCACAGTGGCCTAGGGGCTGGAGGACAGGCTGAAGCATTACTCACCCAGGTAGCCACCCTAAGAGTTGTATGGATCAGCTGGAAAACCAATTTACCTAACAGTATTTCATCCTGAGAGAGGTCGATATTTATGCTGCCCTAGGAATTTCTTTTCATTTCAGAAGTGCCAAGAAAACTGAACAATGTTGAACCACACAAACACAAATAAAAAAGGCCAGTGGGAATGCATCAGGGCACTTATTGCTACCAGCTTCTCACTGTAAATAATCCCCTGCCAGGCTCAATACTTGAAAGCAACTCCTCAAACAATATCCAACCATCATCTCCCTTTTGGTGTGGGAGGAAGAAACATCCATTAGTCCACTCTATAAAAGTGGAAATATTTTAATGTTCACATTCCAGCTCTTTGCTGAACCAAGTTCCTAGTGAGCTTGGAAAGAGGCATTCAGGGGTGGCCAAAATTTTCTTATGGGGAAAAAAAAAAAAAAAGTCCCACTATGAACATGGGAGGCCCAAACACCTTCTCTGTCATCTTAACCCTCACACATGAGCACAGAGCACAATCTACCTACAATACTCTGAATAACAGAACACAGAATAACACAGCAGGAGAACCTGGGCTGAACCAAAGGCTTTCATCTAATGGAACCAGAGGTAAAGGAAATTGGTTTTCACTATTACAGCTTTTTGAAAAATCCACTTCTTAGGAAGATAACTTTTGGGCTTCAACAAGAGTATTTTTCCTTAAATAAAAAAATTTTGTTCTCTTTCTCTGAAGAGAAAATTACTTGTGCTGCCCCAGGCAGCTTAAAGATCTTAAATAATAAACTCACTTGGAGACAGGGTTCTTCTGACTGCAAAGTATATTTGAAAGTCTAATACTCTTTTGGTAATTCAGAATTTAACAGCTCAAGCTGCTTTTTAAATCTATTTATGAATGCTTCACACACATTTTCATTAAGGAAAGTGTAAGCTGAGGAAAAAAAATAAGGTCAAAAATATAATAAATGAACTAGTTTTTGATAATTTTCATAAATTGTTCAGCTCTATTTGTTCAAATGAATTCAGCAAGTAGCAGTAAAGATTTTTAGATTAAGATGTGAAACCAATTCAGAGATGATGGATTCACAGAAATCTGAAAAAAAAACACAACAGAAAACTTAAAGGGTAGTAATTTATCATTATTAAAAAAGGCAGCATACATAAAATTCAGTGCAGAATGCAGGAAGTGCTAAAGAGGTGAAGCCAAGAGCTGAGGAGCAGGGGAAGTGGAGATGTTCAGCCTGGACCTTGCTGTGCCCCTTGCAGACGAGGCCCTGTGGTCCTGAGAGGACAGGAGCACTCTTGCCCTGCTGTGCAGCAGCAACACACCCCAGCAGAGCTCCAGAAGCAGACCTGCACCAGGCTTTCAATGGAAAGTATGTGGCTGTGCTAAAAACTGAGCTTTTGACACTTCTTAGGTACCACAAACCCAAGCCTGTTATTTTTGCAGATTTCCAGAAGTCCTACCTCAGAATTTCAGCCATACAGTAAAAAGGAGAGAGTGAGTTATTTTGTGTTTTCATTTATATTCTGATACTTAAGTGATTTTCTGGCACTTTTCAGATCCATGTGAAAAGTCATCACAAAGTACACCTAGTATTATTCATTTTCTAAAGCCATTTGTGATAAAATTTAAACAAAGAGAAAAGGGGGGTGGGGGGGGGGAAAATGCTATAAAATTCTTTTTCCAAATAGATACTCCAAAAATTAGAGCTCTAATTTTTTTTTTTTTACAGCCTTCCAATCACCTCAACCCCTGATCCATTTGAAACCTCCTCTGAAATGGGAAGCAAAACAGCTTTTATAATTATTTCATTTTTTCAGTCACAGGCCTTTAAAGGGTAGGCACAGAGCACAACACAAACACCAGACGTTGCTTGTTGTACAGTTTTCCTTCCTGAAGGGCAGCAGCAGATAGAGGGAAATAATCAGGTATCCTGGGGAATTATCCCTGCAGCAAGTTATTTTCATATCACAGCCCATCTATATTTTTACTTCTTATTAAAAGACCAATATACACACAGTGCAGTGCCTTGTAATTACTCCTCCTTGTATTTATAAACATCAAAGTCTTCCAGGCTTTAACAACAGGAAAACCCCTGTGTCACTCTGAGAGATTAAGATATTTATGGTTTAGACATTGCCACTGCACAACCAAGTGGGAAAGAAGCTGAAGCTCCTGCAGACCTTGGACTTTTCCTGAATAATCCTCTTCCTCCTGGCTATCAGGGATATCATGACATTGAACAAAACAGCATTATTTTGATGTCTCGGGAATTTCTGATGCTAGTTAATACTTAATAATTTCATTTTTGCCATTTTTTAACCTTTTTTTTAAATAAAAACACAGCAATGTTGCACAGAAGTTAGCTGTGGGAATCAAAAGAAAAACAGCCAATTAGTGGTTGAACTGCTAGCTCATCTGCTTCACAGAGAATTTTTATTTGAACCCAGGAATGCTAGTTACTCAAGCAGACTAAACAAATTTGATTCACTTCTGTGTGTTAGGATTGGGGTGTACAGATCCAAGGCAGGCTGGCAAGGTTTAATAACAGTTCACTTACAGCACTGCAGAGCCATAGTCCCATTAGTCTCCTCTGCTCCACCCTAGCCCAGTCTGCCAGGAGTAAAGTCTGAACATCTCAAAAGAAAAAGAACAAGTTCTGAGTAAGGTCTCTTCCAACCTAAAGGATTCTATGATTCTATGACTTAAGATTCCTTCAAAAGAACTGGCTGTTGCTAAAGCAGAACTATTGCTGTCTCCTATTCAAAAGTCATGCCATAAATTTTCATCTGGGATAAAGCATGATGTTGTTATTTGGTGTTATTAACAGGCTTCCTGACTCTCTTCCAGCTTCCTCTGATAGTTATCAGAATGCCTGAGCCTGGCTGGTATCAGTGTCTCCAGGAACACACAGGCCCAGAGAAAGCCAGCAGCAATCTGTTTGCCTAGAGACAAAACTTATTTTCTTCTACAGACTGAAGTTACTTTTATGCCACCTGGTTTGGATAAGCTGCCCAAGTTTTGCCTGTTCCCATTTGAACAGCTGCTCCTTGAAGATGAAGGGCCAGGAAGAGTTAATAACTTTCTTAAATAGAAGCACCGTTGAAACAGTCATTTTCCTCACAGCAGATTGCATAAAGTCTTCTCAGTGCTTAAGCCTCACCAACCTTTTGGAGTAGAAGTAGTAATCCCTGCTGAGATTTTCTTCTCCTGGTACTAGTTTCTCTTGGAAATGTCCATCTGGCTTCTAGCCAAAGCTCTAAAAGGCATTTATTAAAAACCAGCCTTGAGAGATAGAGGAAGGGGTGGGTAGAAAATTCAAGACAACCACCAAAATGTGTAGTTTTTAACCTGCAGCACACTTGAGGCTTCTTTCTTTATTCAGAAATATCATTTGTTATCCCTACATCATCTTTCCACTCCAGCCTTTGACTTGAACCCAAATTCTCTACTGCAAAAAAAAAGAATTTTCTTCTATTTGCTTTCATAGCTGTAACTTTGATGGCTCTCCTTCCATCTCACCAGTAATGCCTTCAGTGTCTCAGCCAAGATACTCACTTTCTTTCAATTTATCTACTGTATCAGAAGAGGAAAGTAAACAACTGAAGTATTCATATACTTATTCACCAAATAAATTATTAGACACAAACCACAAGACACTTGCAGACTGATAGTGCTAAAACATGACTGCCAGGAAAAGGTGAATTTTCAAAATGCAACCACCACCAAACAAGAAGTGACAAAAAGAACAAGCTTCAACAAGATTTCAAAGCCAGATTTCCAACCAGCTCATTTAGTTTTCAGGTAGAAATGGTCATTTCCACCTTGTATGGAACCAACTCACCTCTCTAGACCTTCCTCAATTTTACTTTGCAACAAACTTCAAGTCCACAACTTACAAGCTGCATCATTCAAATCATGCACTAAGCAAGAAGATAAAATATACAATCTTTTCCAAAAAAAAAAAAAAACTGGTCAACAACCAGTTTTTCAAGTTCCTCTCCTCCCATGTTAACCCAGCCAGTTCCTCAGTCCAGTTCAGCAGAGGACAATAAAACACTTTTGCTAGCACAAGGCAACAAGCAGCTTAGGGGCAGAATTTTCTCCTCCCTTTAGAATTACCTGTGACTTAGACCACCTCGGAGCAGGGGGACCCCAGCACAATCCACACCCAGCAAGCTCCAAGAGAAGCTGGTTACCTGAGTGAGTTCAAAGGAACAGCTCACAACAGGATACTGTTAATGCCAGCAATTAACAGGGTTTCAAGAAGTAGCTGTGACAAACTAGGAGGGGGCAGAACAAGCAAGGACCTGAAATACAAAGAAATAGACTCAGGCTAAGAAATGTCATTAAGCTGAAGGCTGCTGGAGCTTTGGAGATGAACTGGAGGACACTTGGCTGTACTCTTGCTCTCCTCTTGCATCCTCTCCCTAGACATTTGCTAGGTCATTATCAGTTGCAAGATACTAAATGGATCTTTGATCCTACCTAATTCTGTCAGATCCCTGAACAAATCCCCCCCACTCCTGGGGGCTCAAATACTTGCGCTTGAGCTCAGGCCACGTTTGATGGTGCAGCCATCCAGGCATGAAACCAAGAGAGCTGTAAGAAGCCTCAGTGGGGCCTGTCCTCCTCCTGCTGCTCCTGCTCAGGCAGAAACTAGGAGTGGGAACCAAAGCCTAAGCTCCAGGTAGGGCCATGCCCACCTCTGCCTGGCATTGCACCCCTCCAATCCGTGGCTCTCTGGCTTGGCACCAGACCTGCTTCTTCACTAGGGACTTCTCTGGTGGTCTGGACTGTTGGCAGGTCACCACCTCATGGATTGTCTGTTCTTCTTGACCAGGTAGTGTGATACTGTCACCTTGTTGGTGAAGTCACTGCCTCTGTCTGTCCTGCTGTGACTCTGCTCCCAGCTTGCATGTTCTCATGGAACAGCAACCTTTCCTAAGTGTATGACTATTCTACTTTTCTTAAGAGTAAGAACATTTAAAAACAAACAAACAAAAGAATCAAGGTGGATTAATGCTAAATTTTGCAGGTATTTTAAAGGTGTGTGAAAAACAATACAACTGATGATTCTCTAAAGCAAAAATATTACTAGCAGGCATGATAACACCTAGAAAGAAAAAAATCTATTCCTTAAAAATAAAGGATAAATTCGATCTACAAAAGCATCAGATCAAGGTGGCATCAATATATCAAAGGAATGCACTTGTAGATTCTTCACATTCACTTTTTTTTAAAATGCTAATTATTTTCTTACTTGCTATTCCCATCCTGGCACAAAGGAAGTTTAAGCTGAATTTCATCCAACCTTAAAAAACAAATGTTAGCTGTATTTTAAAATAGTTGGGCTTGTTTACTCCTCCTCGGTTCTACGTGCCAATTCAAATACTGAGAAAATGATGAAAACCATAATGCTGCCAAAATGAGCACCTCACAAATGCCAAGGAGAAATACTGAGATCACCACTTTCTACCACAGTATGAACAAGGTGCAATTAGTAAATTCCAAGTATGTTCCAGATTCACATCCCCACACACTTGCCCTCCATGGGTGCACCTTCATAAAATTAAATACTCATTAAACGTGAACACTGCTTTGTACCTTTATGAAGATATTGAGTTGCTAATTTAATCTGAAGCACTAAAGATGCTCAGTATTTTGCTCAAACACCATTTTTCATATATATATTAGGTATATATATTTGTGCATTTGCATACATGCCTTCTTAGTTACCCCAAGTAACTAAAAAAGGTCAGGCAGAGAGCTTCTGGTTCCCCAAATATAACTATTTAAGCCATGAGCTACAAATCTCAGCAGTTCCAAAGAGGAAACATTTCACTGAGCCCACAGTAAACACTGTTTTTGATTAAAACCCCTGAATTTCTAATGAAAGGTTTTCTGAAGTTGAATAATATTTTTTTTGAGTATGATTTCTGCACAAATGTCCTCTCTCACAAGAGCCTACCACCTCCTGCAGAGCTGTAGAGGGCAGAGAACGTTATGCCACGTGCTGTCTCACAGAAATGCTGTGGGTGAGCAGGCCCAGAGCACAAAACCCCATCGTAAATTCTTTACTCAGAAGGCAGCTCTTAAGCAATGAGAAAAATAAGTGTCTGGGAAAAGAAAAAAAAAAAAAGAAAACAAACAAAAAAGCCCCAAACCCCAACACCAGCGTACAGACTGCTACCATCCACATCTCCAGAGCAGTCAGAGACCTTGTAAAATGTCCATTTTGTTCACCCCTGATGCCACACTCCTGACAAGGGGTTTAGGAAAAGGCACAGGATGTGTGGGAGAAGCAAGGCATCCACAGAGGCCAACTTGAAGAAGAAAAGCTTAACAAACATAAAGCACTAATTTTTTGTTGTACTTTGTTTTCAGAAAGTCACGCCCGTTTCATGAAGCTGTCATGGAATTCAAGTGAAAAATAATCACCAAAACAGAAGCTGTAATTTTGAGTAGTCTTCCCCCACACTAGTAAGCAAACCTGCATGCATACATTTACCTACAATGCATACTAAACCAGACAGTTTCTGTCAAACTCTGCTCAACAGCAGCAGAAAAGAGAACAAAGCACAGCCACCTGCACCTAACAAGAACATGCACAGACCCACCTGGGGATGCTTCTGTTAAACTTTCTTCAGAGGAGAGCTTAAGACTTATCTCCCTATTTCCATCTCCAACGTGAAATGTTGGACGAAAACACGCTCTTGATATTGCAAAGTCTATATACTGCAGTTTCTGATGGGCAGAAGTTTGTAAAAGTTCTCCATTTGGGGGGCTGGGGGTGTTGTCATCAGGCTATCACACAGTAATTTTTCCTGTTTAACTCATTAAGCAACAGGAATTTTGTTGGGGATCACAGATAACGTTCAGCTACTGAATGAGCTGCCACAGGCCTGAGAAGGTATGTGGGGAATCCAGAGCATGTTTTCCACAAAAGACATTAAGATCTTAAAGCAGAAGAATCCACGTAAGGTCATGGGGACAGTTCTGGTTTATGGAATTTCCAAAGAAAATTCTGATTTTCACTGTACCACCAGCTTTCAAATAAAAAGGCTTTCCATAAAGGCAGATGCCTTTTCAATAACATAACAGCAAACAGAATGGCTGTCAGATTTGGCAGGGTTTATTTTATGCTAACACAGGTTCAAGCACAACACCTATCGACATCATCTACGAGGCGGCTGCAACCACGCACGCAGATCCTGCAGATTCATTAACATGTCACCTAATTGCTTCCTCCACGCTCCTAATTATTCTCATTTCCCACCACCTCAGCTCAGTCCGTTGAGGCCACGGCTGCTGCTTTGTTTTCTGAAGTTCAAGTTCTGACTGAAACTGCCCCAAGTCGTGGCTGTCTCTCCTCCAGAGGGGGAGGTATTTGCTTTAAGAGGACGGTGAGTGACACAGCGTAAGGCAGCAAGTTCTGCTATTTCAGAGAACTCAAGGCAGTTATGAGTAAACCATGGTGGCAATAAAACCGTTAGCATAAGGATGTACTTAAAAACATCAGAGATAGCACTTCTGCTTTTATAAGTAAGAAAGATCAAATGATATGTGAAAACGGTCAGTACTCCAGTGTGTTTATAAAAGCCTTTCATGAGTGCCAGGCAAGATGACCGAAATTAGAAAAGACCTTCAGCCCAGCAGAACTGTGCCTCCCTTCCCTGAAACTATAGTAACCATCTGCTTTTTGTTGCCTCTGCACTTTTACACTATCCAGCATTACGATGTTCAGAGAAAGTGAATATAGAGGGAGAAAAAGGATTATTTACCACAGCTCTATAGCCCTCCTTTTACTCAGATGCTCTATTTAAATATTCTGGCTGCTTCAACAGCCTAGTAAAACTGGCTTTTGTAGGCTGAACACAAAAAGCAAACAGGAGAAAAACTGGGCATTCCCCGCCCTCGCCCCCAGCCAGAACAGGCTGAAAAGAATGCAGCGTTGAAGCAAAGGCAGAGAGTAAGCAAATTATCAAGTACACAGCTGCTTGTACCTGGCATAAAGCAGAGGAAAAAAAAACTACTATGAGTCATCAAACGCAGTTCCTAAATCTGGAAAACCCTTACTAAAATAAACCTCCACGAATAAAGGCCTAGCTGTAGAAGAAAATGCAATGCAGATTAAAAAGATCATTATTTCAGAATGAAAAACTATTTGCAGTTTGAAAGCAAGAAGTTTTTTTGGCAAGGCAACTACTAAATATATCATCTCATTTAAACAGCTTCTCTTCTTGTGGTTTGCCGTGGCAGAATGAGTGAAGAGTTCTTCTACCATAGACTTTTTATGTATCAGATACTAAAAGGGGTTGGGAGTCATTTCTGAGTTATGAAAACCTTCAGTCCCTTCTGTTATCACCAGTACTTCTCCCCACACACCTTCACCAGCATCCTCAGAATCCCAGAGACTCAAGTACAAATTCAGCAGACACTCAAGGCTGCACCACGCTGTGCCACTGTCACCAAGAACCATCCCATCATTTTCCCAGTTGTGTAAATTTTATGCCCTCCTCTAAACAGGAAGGTTAATCTTCGTTTCCTGATTTTGTGGATACACTTACAGGCATATAAATATACAATTGTCTGTTTGGGCAGCTACTTTGCAAAGTCCTTACTGGTAAAATTTCTCATCCATTTTAGAAAACAGCAAGCAAGGCTCAATCAGTGGCAAAACAAGTGAATTTGTAGTAAAAATACCCATGGTTTTGCTTCTTCACACAATGCACTGCTTGTAGCTTTTATTTTTCACCTCTGTTACTAACTTCATAGTTTCCCTTAGTTCTGTTGGGAGTCATTTCTTACAGCCACACACAGAATCATGGTTAGTGCTGAAATTATTTTATATCCAAAAAGATAGGAGCTGAAAACTTAAAGCCAGGTGTGACTGTGGGGACTCTGAGGGGTGTTTGCAGTTTGTTTTGTGGGCTTTTCGTGTTTTGTTTTGTTGATTTGGGGTTGTTTTTTTTTTTACCTAGTTGTTTCAAGTGGTAGCTAAGTTCACTTGCATGACCACTTACACACAAGAGCTACTGCTGCCAACACATTCTCTTACTAAGACTCAGTAATCCAAACCTGAATTTCCTTCAGTTCTCCTAAGAGATGGTTTTATCCAAAGTTCAAGCCTTAAAATTACAACTCTTTCTGAGGAGAAAGGCGTCAGCTCCAAAACTCGATCTCATGCAGCAGTTCCACTGTAAACTGCAAAACATCCTCAAAATGTGTTAGAAATGCAGTGGAAAGTTCCCTGAACCCACTGCAAGCCTCATCTAGCTCATACTCCCACATTTCTTTCCTCCTAGTACCAGTTACTAGAATTTTGCTCCAGGTTCATGTTAAAAGGAAATCATTAGGTTTACAATTAACATTCCAAAGTATTTGTTTAATGTTCTCCCATTGCTAATCATTTACCCAGTGACAAAGCAAGTTCAGCTGTTCTACAAGAACACGAATCTACGTGTGATAAGCATGCAAGAAACCCAAGCAAGATTCACAGGCTCACAGAATTTAGCATGCAAAGAGAAAGACCATTTTTCATTTACAGGAAGGTTGCAGAGTTTCCAATCAAAAAGTTGCCTTTTGATACCTTCTTCCCTTGATGTTTGGACAGATTATCAGCAAGAGACAAGTTCCTTCTTCCCTTACTCTGAAAGCGTTTGGCTGCACAGCATCCCACTGCAACAGAATTCCCAGAACAGACAGCAGGAGACTGACATTAACAGGAGAAAATGCAAAAGAAAAACAACCCCAGCAAATGAAGAAAGAAGAAAGAAAAATCCCCAAATCACATACAGCATTGGTGAGCACTGCTATAGACACCATGGAATTGATAGAAATAATTATTTATGCTGAACCACAGTATAATTCTTAATTCATCTCTGCTGCACTTAACAATGTTTTCTTAGTAGGTTTAATAAAATTTTCCAGAATCTCGTTAGAGATTTAAATAATGACATGCATGCTTAATTTGTTATAAAGAAACAGAATGGATTAAAGTTTGCTTTGGCTTGTTTTGTTATGCATTCAGTAATTAGATTTCCCTTGTTGTTTAAAAGGGCATAAACAGGTTGCTCATATATGACCTAAACTAAATCTGCACCCTCCTTGACCTTTTACCCACCAAAATGTTCCTTCTGAGCTGACACCGGCAGATGGCCGATACCAAAAATTGGGGATTTCTTAGTTTTTTCCATGCACAGCAATGGCATGGAAACAAGAAGCTCCTTTTGGAGGGGGACAGGCCCTCTTCAGGCAGCAGGAGAAAAGGAGCTTCTTGTGCACACAGCTTCAACAGCATCAGGCTCATCTTTCAAGACCAGAAAAGGAAGAGGGGCACCTACTATCTTCCATGAACTTCCAAGCTTAGATGAAAATAAACATTGGGGGAAAAAAAGAAGGTGGGGGAGAAAGGGGTAAAAACATGATGCATTTCCAATAAATCACACCACAGACCTGAATTTCATTGAAGGACAGCAAGAAGAAAACCTAAAGAACCAGCTTGTCAAGAACAGCCACAGCACTACAGAGTGTTTGCTACAGTCCCATAGCCATCACTTCAGAATCTGACAGTGATGATGAGCTTCCCTACCCTGGAGCTCCCAAATCAACAGGAGATTCTGGTCAATACAGAATAGTAAGGTTACTACAAAGAAGATGAAACCGAGTTGAGAAAGTTAGTTTACACAAATAGCACCTAAAAAAGAAAAATGGTATTTTACTTTGGCCTCCTATTATGCTTGAACTCCCTCCTTTCCTAGGACCATCTGAGATCCTTTCACCTACAAAATTCTCAGCAATCACAAAAATCCGAGACATTGGTGCCAGTGTTGATCTCTCCTGCCTGATTTGTGTGACACTGCAGTTTTTGCAGGTTGTGGGGTTTTGGTTTGTGTAGTTTAAGTATGACACACTGTGTTAGGAGAGTTCCTAGACTTGTGATAGGAGAGAAGTATAGGGTAGATGTTCCCTGGACACTGGTGACCTAAATGTCTCTTCTCTGACTCCCAGCTATTGTGAGGAGCCACAGCTGATTACACAGGCGACTCCTTCACAATTCCCCTTTACTCAGTACTAGAGACACCACGCTGGGAACACTGTGTCCTGCCCTGGCCTATCCAGTCCAGAACACATGTGGATAAACTGGACTGAGTCCAGCAAAGGGCTGTGATGATGATTGTGTGATGGGAGTACCCATCATACAAGGAGAGGCTGAGAGAGCTGGGACTGTTGAGGCCTGGGAAGAGAAGGAATCCTTCACTGTGTAAATATCTCTGATGAGAAGGCACAAAGAAGACTTCTCACTGTGATCCAGAGTTGGGAAAAAAGGTGAAGGGCACAAATGGAAATCAAAGACAACAATTTCTCACTGTAAGGTTGACTGAACACAGGCTGCCCAGGCAGGCTGGGGAGTTTCTACCCTCTGAGATGTTCAAAACCTGACTGGACATCTTTCTGGGCCACCTGCTCTACCTGACCCTGCTTTGAGCAGGAGAGTTGGGCTAGATATCCAGAGGTCTCTTCCACTGTATGGTATATTATATTAGCTTCCTAAAATATGAAACAGTTATAACTGCCAGAACAAAGGGGGAAAACAGTCACCAGAGAAAGGCTAATAAGCCTTCTTGCTTCTCACCAGAGCCCTGCTGTAATTACTGAATCACCAAGTCTCAGGGTGGGAGTTTTGAACGTGTAACACACCCAGTACCTAAAATGCTCTTCAGAGGACACCTTCCTGACCCCACAGCCAAACCTTTAGCACTGCATTAGCCTCAAAAGATCCACTCCTGCATAAAAAGCCCATTTTAAGAGATACTGAGATGCTTTATGGTATAGGCCAACATGTAGCAGGCCTGTGAAGTGTCCTAGACATGTAGCTTCTACTGAAGAGAAGACTACTATAAAACTAAAATTATTGCTATATTAATAAAGTATGTAAATTCTTTATATAGAATGATAAAAGGCTTTTGACTTTGTTTTCTTTCTCCCAAAGATCCCAGAAGATATCCACTACATTAGGCAAAATACCAGCACATTGGCAAAATAATAAGGATGTAAAGTGACAAATAAAATTAAGCAATGGCTATTTTTATTTTAAAGAAATAAAAAATGTCAAATTAACACTTCATCCTCCTGTTCCAACATAATTACAAATCTGTATGTGGAGAGCTGAGAAATTATCATCCCTGGCTACAAAATGGCTATCGTGAGTAACAAAATGCAACTTGTCTCCAAAATGGGATTTTTTCCATTCTGTTCTGCTCAGGATTTACTACAGAAAAAAAAAAAAAAAACAAACCCAACTGAGTTCACAGAAAATGCTGGAAAAAGAGATAGAAATATGCTACAGGATCAAGTAAGGAATGGTGACAAAGCCCAGAATTCAGACTATACAAATCACACTGTAGAATAATGATGATGATAATAATAAATAATAATTAATAATTATAATATTAAAAAAGGGCAGCTGATCCCAGTTTTAAGTTAATACACCCAACATCATTCACAAGACAATGGTGTCTAGACACTCTGCATGCCACCCATTCAAAGCATTTAATATCAAAAAGAAAATAAATCTACAGAAAATAAATCTCCAAGGCCGTCACTCACAGGGTGGAACTCCAGAGAACATTTGTACCGAGTGTGAGCTCAGAAAGGTTACACGTTCACACTGCTTTATACTTCCTGAAAATGTTTACTTAAGTTGATATTTTCCATTACTGTTGCAACTCCTGTCACTTGAAGCACTGCAATAACAGACACTCTAAAGTATGGGTACAAAGCCAGAAAGAAAACAAGACATAGCTTAGAAAACATTTTGAAATCAGAAGACACCTGTACAAATACCCTTTTTTTTTTTTAAAGAAAAAAAAACAACACAAACCCCAGACTTTTTCAAGTGCAAAATAACCTCCCCAAACCATACAACATAAAACGAAACAGCCCAGATAAAAACAAGGAAGTTCAAACGTGCTTATAGTGCATAATAAAAGGACTGGTTTATTTGTTATCTGCAGTGATTTTTCCTAAGACAACATTTGCCAAAAGACAAATATTTAATATTACTCAAAAGCAACAGTCACTGTTTAAAGCTGTTCTGCAAGACCAAAAACTCTGTTAGCCAGCCAGTGTTTATAACAAAAACGTGCTTTTTATATCAGGCAGTTTGTGCTAACTCTGCAACATTTACAGTTCAGTACACTCTGTACCCATGGCACTTGCCAGAAATTCAGCACTCCAAAAGCATTTTCCTATTTGTTAACTATTTCTTTCAAAATAAAAGAACTAATCACAGTATTTTGAAACTCTCTTTACAAATATTTAATGAGATATTAATCTGCCTAACAAAAAATAAAATACAAGGGAAGATTAATGTAAATATAATAATAGCAAAATAATTGATTTAGATTTCATAATCTGAATGTTTTAGCTCTAGTCTGGAACAACATGAATCCAACCAACACCACACGGCTTACAAGAAGTGTTTAGCACTGACTCTGGGCTTTCTCCTGGATTTAGTCTTGTTTTTTCCCAACTCTGTTTCAATTGATCAGATAAACTCAGAGATCCTTTATATTTTAATTCAGCAGTGCTGCCCCATTGGTTTATATATTTAACAAATATTGATGAAATGGGAAAATATTCAGTGACTGTAAAAGAGAAGGGTGGTTCAATGCAAGGGCCAGGAGCACAGGAGCTCTCCCACAACACACTGATAGCAACTGATATCCCAGAGGGACCTGGACAGGCTGGAGAGGTGGCTCAGGTGAACCTCGTGAGGTTCAACAAGGCCAAGTGCAGGGTCCTGCACCTGGGGAGGAGCAACCAATGTTACCAATACAGGCTGGGAGAGGAGATGCTGGAGAGCAGTGCTTTGGAAAAAGACTTGGGGGTACTAGTAAACGAGAAGCTGGACATGAGCCCCAATGCTCAATGGCAGCCCAGAGGCCAATCAAATCCTGGGCTGCCCCAAGAGCAGCGTGGGCAGCAGCTGGAGAGAGGGGATCCTGCCCCTCTGCTCTGCCCTGGGGAGACCTCCCCTGGAGTCTGTGTCCAGCTCTGCAGCCCCCAGCACAGGAGGGACATGGAGCTGCTGGAGTGAGGCCAGGGGAGAGTCACAAAAAATATTAAAGGGCTGTAGCAGCTCTGCTGTGAGGACAGGCTGAGGGAGTTGGGGTTTTTCAGCCTGGAGAAGAGGAGGCTCCAGGAGGAACTTAGAGTGACCTTCCAGTACCTTAGATGAGGTACACGAAAGCAGGGGATGGACTGTTCACAAGGGTTTGGAGTGACAGGATGAGGGGTAGTGGGTTTAAGCTAGAATAGGGGAGATTTAGGTTAAATGTTAGAAAAAAGTTCTAATATGAGGGTGACAGATCACTGGAATAGGTTGCCCAAACAGGTGGTGGAGGCCCCATCCCTGGAGACATTCAAGGTCAGGGTGGATGGGGCTCTGAGCTGCTTTATCCAGCTGGAGATGTCCCTGCTTACTGCAGGGAAGTTGAACTAGGTGACCTTTGGAGGCCCCTTCCAACCCAAACATTCTATGCTCAGAGCAGAAAAGTGTGCACAGCACAACAAAAGGAACACAGCCAGAAGAACGACCTCCACACCTTCAGTGGCTGCACGCTCCTCATACCCAAAAACTCTGCCTGAAACAGAGCCTTCAACATCTGTGTCATTCCAGACAGGGGACAACCTAAACAACCACCCACCACAAGCTGACCCTGCAGAGAGTAACACAGCCTGGGCTCAGCAGGTTTGTGGCACACGTGTTGAAAAGTCTTTTTGTGCTCACACACCAGGTCCAAGAGGCAGCACAGCTCTTACATGCTCAAACCAACATACAAGACACAAATAGATGTTGCCACAACAAATGGTGTCTCTTGAGGGAAAAAGTCAACAGGAACTAATGCCACCGTTGTCATCACCCACTGTAGACAAGTAACACAGCAAATTGTCACAGCAGTGATTAAGAAGCACAAGTACTGGGCAATGCTGGTCAGCTGTTGTCAGAGACCAGCTCTGGTACCTGGAGAACAGACTCCTCCTGGCAGCAGCAAAGCCAGGATCTCTGTCCCACATACAGGTTGAAACACACCCCAAGGCCAAAAAGGGACAAAGATGACTGTGCCCTAGCACCACTTGTGTGCCTCATCTCTTCGTTTGCACACTGCACAGGAGTCCAATTCTTTGCAAAGCTTCATTAAATAAACTGTCATTCCATAAACATAGCTGCATCTCCACAGTCCCTGCATTGCTGAAAACTCCCTTAGCACATTGGCCAACTGCAACGCTGAACAGAAGCCACAACCAATGGTACAGCAGATGTCATAAAGTTCTGGGAATCCAAAGTTTCTGTAGGCTTTTATTCTGTTGCAACATTTTGTGTCTCTGACATAGGATAGGGATCTACAACTGCAAATGCTCAACACATTACAGTGACAGGCTGAGACAATACTTACCCAGTGTTCTGCTACATACTGACAACCACCATGGCAAACAAACCTTCAGCTTTTGTACTCTGAATGCACTCTGTACTCTTTTCTAATGTATTTATACAAAATAGCCAAACTCCTTCAATTTGCTCCAAGCTCTATATAGTCAAATGTTTAAAAAGAGTTCCAGTTCATGGCATTTCAGGGTTCTAATTTTTTTTTTTTTTTTTTAATTATAATCTCATCTCAGATGTGGCACCAAAGGCACCCCGAGGGATATCTTCCCTAAGCATTACTGTGTAGGGGTCTTTGTGTCATCACCCAACATTGAGCACATAAGGATTAGCACAAAGACTTAGCTGGGAATCGTGTGAGCAACAGAAAAATGTGCTGGCTATCGGCCCTTTTCAAACAACTCCACAATACTTCTGCTTCTCCCAGTTTTCCCCTGCTACCAGAACACAGAAGGACAAGGTGAGCTGATAAACAAGCAAGTCTTAACTTTCATTTATCATGTGCATTGCCTACTTCTTTATCCAAGCAGATCCCAAAGAGAGCAGCCACGAGTCCAGTCTTACAGCAATCTACTGAAGAGCTTACAACCATTGTAAGGAGCCAGGTGAGAGTCAGCATTCAGGCAGAACTTACCCATTGTATTAGGAAACCAGAACAAACAATTCCTTATGAACGACAGGTAACCAAGGTGGCCTGAACTGGTTTGTCTTCCTCCATACATCTCCAAGGACAGGATTGTCCATTTCTATCACAGGTCCCACAAGTCACTGTTGTTAAACAAGACTATGCACAGTGCTGCTATAGCCACAGAAAGCCTTCTGACAAATTCCACAAATAACAAGAAAAATATTTTTTAGGATACTGTCATTCATTATTCATCATTAACAGGTTAATATAAATGCCTGCCTGGTACTAAGGAGTCACAATTCCACAAAATTCAGTAATATTGGTAAGTAACACTCAACTCCAGAAAAGAAATGGATCTGCTAACAACTTAACTTCCAAGCCAGAAGAGGCATGAAGAACTACAGCTCTGACATACATGGGCTAGCATTAATGCCAAGTAACAGAAGTTTGTTCTAGCATGAATTTATGAGACAGTACAAAAACCTTCTTACATGCAGATCACGTAAAAATGAATTAACAGAGGAGTATTCCATAGTTACTGATAGTTATTTTTAATACATTAAAACCTTTACATCCCCAGACCAGTATTTTAACTAAACACCAAGTGGCAAGCAAACACAACCACTTCATTAAAGCGATTACATAAACTCTCAAAACAAGACTTAATTTGGATTAATAGTCAAGATAAAACTGAGCGTACACACATGCCATGCAGAAAGTATGAAGTTATAACAGGAATGAAGGGGGTTGATGAGATCACACACCAAACACCCGATGGTTTCATTCACCACAAATGCTGCCCTTCTCACATGGTATGATAAAAGACCAGCAGTCAATACTTGACAAATCAGAGATATCAACCTAACAAACAACTAGTTAAAATTCTTAACAGCAGCAGGACAGAGGTAGACATTTGGCAAAGCAGCAAAATTGGTACTTGGAACTACCACTGATATAGCCCAAGTAGAAATATCAACACCAAATATGATCAGTTCCAATGAGGAGTTATTCCACTGGTCAGGAGAAGAGCTGGAGAGCCACTACTGACACTGCTTTAGGTGACATCTGTTATTTCTGCTTTACAATATTGTGGTTTGGTCTCCTAAAATTTCTGTACCATTGGCTGAGATCCACTTTCCCCCCAGCCACATTCCCAAGGGGAGACCCTCAGCCCATCAGTTCCATAAACTACTTCCCTAGTCTTACTCACCTCAGTAGGTCATCTAAGTAGATGCACCAAGACTTAAAAACTGCAGTGCAATCAAAGCACTTTTTTCTAGAACAGAAGAGCTGACAATTTATAGGCTATTCAGTTTTGCATGCTTTTATCAGGCTAGTTAGTTGAAAGAAAATGCACACATAATTACTTAATCCCATTAAAACAAAGACAAACGACAGCACAAAACTACAGAGCTCAGCAGTTTGGGCAAGGAAAGATTCCCAGCTCACATCATCATGAATCATGTGGCCTTATCAGCGTGCAGCTCCTCCACAGCCCCCTGTTATTTCAGCTAAATCAGCATCCTGCTCCTTGGGCACACCACTCAGCTCTGCAAAACACCACCTTCAGTAATGCACAGCCACCACAGACCTTCCCCTCCAGGAGCAGCCCAAGGGTTCTGCAGTGAACTGATTCCATGACAATTAAACTAAGGAACTCAATTCAGATGAAAATACTAAAATCTGTTGCTTCTTCCGATATTTGGGGAGGGTAGGGGAGCATAAGCAGGAGGCCCACAGAGACAGCAAGTGGTAACTTGGGTTTGGTTTCAATATATCTACCATGGCTCTCCTACAGATTTTGTATTTTGACCAGTTTTGAGTTCAGAAACTTAATTCTTAACTCCTATTCAGTGCATTATGTCAACAGACAAAAATGCAAACTATATTCAGTTACTGCAGAAGGAAAAAAGCAAACATCTTGCCTAGAAAATATATAACACATTTGCTGGTAAATTTATTAATGGAGAAAAATAAATAGAAACGTAAAATTACTATAAAACCACAGAGATGGATGAAAATTCAAACCATGTAGGTTCCCATTCAAATCAAAAGTGACTTTCTCAAAGGTAGTCCTAGAGTTTTATATATATATATAAAATATAAACGTATGCAACACATGTATATATAGATATAAATATATACACACAACAGATATATATATTTAATGTGTCTATAAGCATTATGATCTTTTGGTATAGACTTAACACAATAACCTGAGCACTTTGAATGGAGAAGCTGCTGCAGCACAGGACCAGCCACACTAAAAGCTGAGCTCTCTGTGAGGCATCCAGCATAGGACATGGAGGGGAACAATGCAGAGTGCTTCTCTGTAGTGTTTGCTCACCAACTGCACTCCTCCTGTGGGCTTACTGAGAAGCTTTGAGGCCAGGGCCAGGCAGGAACCTGTGCACCAGAGAGGGAGGCATTTGGAACTGGAGTACCATAGTGTTGTTGCTTTTGAAGCTACACAGCAGCAGTCTCACAGGCAAAATGTTTCTCTTCCCCCTTGCCATGCTTCAGCAGGGGTTTACAGCAAAGGAATAACTTAAAAATAGTGCTTGCTACAATCTGGTTTACCTCAGGGAAAAGGTGAGGACAGGGGACAGGACATGGCTGAGAAATTATTCCACACACATCAGGGACAAGTGCTTTCTGTGTAGAAGTTACACACTCCAGTAGATAACTTCTCCTGGTACAAGGTCTCCTCAGAGAGATCCCCGAATCACCCTGCTGTGTGTTACTCTTGGCTTTACCTCTTCTGCTTATTAGACCCTGAACAAATTCTTTCCTAAAGAATGGGAAAGGGAACAGACAAGTGGAACTCCTCCCTTTGGCCTGTGAAACTCTTCTGGGTATGAACTCTGGCTCTGAGCCTGTGCAGAGTTTCAGGCAGAGGACCAGGGGACCTTACTGGAGCTGGAGGCACCGACAAGGCAGCAGAAAAGAAGCAGCAACAACATGGTGGCATCACTTCAGGTCTCCACAACACTTTTACTGTGTTCTGTTAAACAGCATTTCGCTTATCTCAATCCTTTCACATCGCTGAATTGCAACAATTCACCCCCAAATATGTAGTTTCTGCAGATACCACCTAATTCTTCAGTATGCTGCAAGCTACATGAAGAGCCCTGGTTCCCCACACAGGTTACAGTGACCTTCAATGCAACATGCAGCCCAAAGCTGAATTGGCACAAAGGTTTCAATGGCTTCTCAGGCTTCACACTGAGCTAGACTCCCTTCTCCCCTGAGGTAGAAGTGTACCAATCTCTTCCATTTTTATTTGTTCTGAAGTGATTTTTACCATGAAATGGAGGTAACTGTCCACAGGAGCAGTTTAAAAGTTGCAGCATATATATTCATTTGTCTTTAAAAACAGATTCCAGTCAATTTTGTTGACATGTATTGCAAAATATTGCATAGAATAAATTTTATTGAACTCAGAAGGGGCCAAGAGATTTAACTTCCACGCCCCAGTTGGTTAACCAGCTTCTCCAGAACCATAAACACTCAGACTATAAACCCTCCCATTCCCCCTGTAGGCACAGTAATAATTTTCATACTCCCCATCTCTCTACAGAGCTTGAAGAGTACATATGAAATTCTTCAAGCCATTCAAGTAAAAAAAAAAACAAAAAAACACCAAAACACCATATGAAGATACTTTCATCACCTATGATTTGAAGTTTCCTTTGCCTGTAAAAAAGCAATTACTTATGTTTCAGAAATGACAGAGCAACTAGAATGTCATGGAACAAGTTGAACTATAAAAAGAGAAATGTTTTCTTGAAAAACAGACATTTATTTCCCAGAGCTCTGCTTGGAAACTGCCATACCTGCCACCTTCCATTCCTCCTTCTGAGACCAAGTTTATCAACATACACTCCTTAAAACAGGCACTTCACACTTAGATGTCTTCAGAAGCTTGAGGTGCTAACTCTGCCTGGTTATTTGTTACTATCCACCCATCAACTCACTACACAAATTTGTAACATTTCAGTTTGACCCTTTGGCTCACTGACTATTCCAAAGCAAAAAGGCTCTCAGTATTTTGTGAGAAGCCTGGCAAATACTGTACCAGGAGAAAAACAAAATAAAAAATAAGGACTACAAAGGTCTTTTAAGTGAGAACAGCTGTTTTCAGACCATCACTTTTTCATGCTGAAGTGGGTACTTCAAACTGTAGCAATGAGGCACAAAGAGGAACACCTGAGCTTAACTCTGTGAGATCACAGAAGTATCACAGAGGTCTCATTCCAAGCCAAAATTATGGATGGTAGAAGGCAGAAGCAAAGGAAGCAAGCTGAGGGCTCTGATGCACCAAAAACCTTCATCAGCTGTATCAGAAACTGAGCCAGTGCCTTGTCTCACATCAGCCTGTACCTGACCTAAGAGAACACGAAGACAACTGAAGTGAGTTTGTGTGACTGAAGGGAGCACAACAGTCAATCTTCTGATACTGGGCAAGCTGAGCACTGGTAGCTTTGTTACAAGTTATGCTTACATTGCTCAGCTGAAAGTGAAAAAAATTTCAAGTGTGGTTTAGCTCAACAGGAATGCAAAAGCTTTCCAGCAGTGTGCCTTTCCTCCAGCACACACCTCTCCCTCACTACTGCAAATGTGAAGCACTCAAAAATCAATTTACCACCGTTTCACTGGAAGTTCAAGTCCTTGTCATTATAGGAGTGACTGCAACACACAGTTGTCTGGGGTTTTTAAACAAGGAACTAGTATTTAACTAACAGCAAAACTCCACCTTTTCTTTTCCTATTGGAGCCCACAATTCCCATGGGCAAAGAGCAAAGCTAAGAGTTCAGTCTCATCCACAAGCTATTCTATGTACTACAGCTCCATTGTTTTGGACTTGCTCCTCCTCTTAATTCTATGCAAGAATATTTCTTTTGTTTGCATATTTAGGGCGTGCTGGTTTGGAAATGACATACTACAACTTCAGCAAGCCTCGTGGTTTCAAATAAATATTAGCAAACAGACTTCAAGCTGCAAACCCTTTATTCACAGTGTACCACATTGCTCCTCAAATTTTAAGGCTGATCACCAGCACACTGAGCCATATATAAACTCTTCAAATTGTCATACACACGTGTTTCCAGGTATCCAATGTACTTTTAACAGATTTATCATCAAATCCTTGAATAATAAATGCACATGTATAATTCAGCCCACTTGAAATGAAACTAGTCTGAGAATTGGGGTGTAAAAATTTTGTATCAAGATTTAAGCCCTTTAATAAGAACATGAAACTAAAGACAGTAATTATGTGATGGAAAACATCTCTCTCTATGAGAAACTGTGGGCTGACTTCAGGAGAGTCATGTGTCTATGGGTTTTTTTGCAATCCCATGTCATGTGTATGTCACTAGAAGTTCACTAATTATTTTTAAAATGGCATTACAAAAATGCTATTGTATGCAAATTTTTTTATTATTATTTTAAGGTAGCATTTCACCCACTTTTGAAGATGAAATTCCCAGCAGAGCTTAGCCTGCATTGTTAGAATTACTCAGTACAAGAAAATACAAACATCAGTAATGAGCTCTATTAATGCAGATTTCACTTCAAGCTAACCTAGATTTACTTCACACAGTCAAGTGAGTCCATTTCACTAAAAAAAAAAAAAAAAGATTCCCTAAAGCAAAAAACATCAACTACTGTGGATGATATTGCCCAACACGTTGCTGAAAAATAAATTCGACTGATTGGATTTTTCCCATTTTCCTCCCTCAAGCAGCACTTCTAAAAATACAATCTTTTAATGATTGTTTAATTTTCATATAACTAGAATATAAATCCTTTACATACTGCTTTGCTGCAGCTGCAGTATAATGTCTCATTTTTCATGGAAAAAACCTAATTACATGGTTCACTGAGTTGCCTGTGGTAACACATCAATTTTATTTACATTCAAAAGTTGGACTTCAGTTTGGTCTCAACACTCTAGTTAATTCCAAGCACACTTTATACAACAGTTTTCTCCAATTCATTAGTAATACCTCATTCTAGCTTTTCTTTGAAAAGGATTCTGAGCTGTTATAATCTTGTTCCAGATTTCCAGCCCTTCCTGTGCACTGTTACTTTGGTAGCACCAATTCTGTCCCACCCTTAAACGTACATGATTTGCTATCAAGTCTTCCCAAAATAGTTCTGCAAAAGAATCATTAAACCATCCCTATGAATGTCCCACAATGAATGTCCATTCATTTTCCCTATAAAAACACCAAAAACACCCTAATAACTATTGTGTGGCAAATAAAACAAAGATTAATTACTCAATGTTTCAACTATTTGAATTGAACCACGTTTATATTTTGAGAGCAGAAATATTACAAGGAAAAATCAGAAAAATTCAGTAGATAATTCCTTGGCTTTACCTTCCATCAGCATCTTTCCTTCAAACTATTTTCAGCAGATAATTTGTTGCAATTAACAGTAAAACCTCCAGATCTCCAAATATGAAAAGATTTAGTGTTAATTGTTGGGAGATTAAAAAAAAAAAAAAAAAAGGCTGCCTTACACATGACCCTTAGGCAGGTTTGGGATTTTTTTGTTACCTCTTAGACTTAGATATTGCAGACTGAAAAGAAGGAAAATGCAGTGTTAAAATGGTCTGACTAGAATTGACAATGAATTCATGAATGCCACGTGTACTCTTTGGATACTGCTCTGAACACTGAGATTCACTGTTAGCACTGAGAGGAAAACCACTCAAGAAAAGAAGAATTAAGGAAAAGGTAAATGCAACCCAACTTCAAAAGGGAATACACAGATATAAATTTCTTTTTTTTATTTTTTAAGCAACTCATGCCCTTGTTGTCTGCAATCACAAACCAATTTTGAAGTAGAAAGAGGGAAGAAGTTGGGGTGGTGGGAAGAATATTTATCATGAAAAGAAAACAAAATAAAATGAAGACATCTTGTCCAGACACAATAAGGCTCTTGTCAACTTCATGTGTATAAAAGGAGTTGGCATTTTCCCATGAAGCAACTCCTTAATCCCAAATGATGGCATAATAACCTCATTTAATATGCCTCCTTAAAAGAAAAAGTTTATTTTGTCTAAGCTAAACTTCAACTGGCAATCACCAGACACCAATTAACAGTGTCGAAGATAAGGGTCACAGAACAATTCTGCATGCTGAAAAAGTATGAATTCACTTCCAAATCCTATCTTCTTTCCAAAAGAACCTGCAAGTTTAACTTTGTTTTCATGTCTTTGGAAATAAATCTATGCTAGGCAATTAAGAAAATGCAAATAACTTATCTTATTGAAAGTAATCAACCCAGAAACAGACTTTTCAGTAACTTAATATTCCAATAAAGCCTGCTGTCATATGAACCTACTTGCTAATTCCACTCTCAACTCAAGAGCCGTCAATTAACCATTTTCAGATCTCACTTCAAATTATTAAGAAGTGGTACTCAGCTGCTTGATATTCGAAGCTTCTCTTTAAATCAAAAGCCTTCAAAAATATTCCTATTCCAATTCCTGTGAGATTCCTTCCAGTCCTTCTCTGTCAACTGCTCTTCCAGATATATTAGCTGGTCTCATTCTACATAGTAGTGAGCACGACAATTGTTACGGGCTTGATGTAGTTATCTGGAGTACATAAAACAAATCACTGTAATACACATTCCATGCTTGTACACCCTTCAACTAAGCCTATCAAAGCAGGAAACAAGGAGATAACCTCTGGTAATTTGGAGAAAGTATCAAAGCTAGTCGTAATGCCCTGGCAGCAGCAGAACACTCCCTCCCTTCCCACTTCCATCGCCTTAGAACAGAGTGGAAGATTTAAGAGCACCTTCATTAAAAGCACTGCTGTTAATTTGTATACCCATTTCACAGGATGGGCTGCTGCTGCTGCTTCACTGTACGCTCTGCTTTGCACACTTAAAATGTGTTTCAGCAGACAGGAACATCATCTCATTCAATAATTAACACATCTCGCCATGCAGCAGCAAAGAGCTTATTTCCTATCTCCCCAAACAGTTCCCAGTTCCTTCCAACTACAGTAAATCCAGCACAGTCCTTGAAAGAACCTTAAACAGACTGTTTTAAATTGAAACAGAAAGTAGACTGTTCACTCCTTTATCCTCTTTTACATTAGCAGAACAAAAATAGTGTTTTTTTTTTTTTTCAAACTTCAAACTTTCCATTATTTCTCTTCAAATCCCTAATAAATACTGAAAAACAATCTACTTCAGATTTATAGGGTAAACATTTACTTCATTTAGAAGATTTGACTGATAAAATAAACTTTGAAATCCAGAAGTTAATAAGTGAGCAACAAGAGTCCTGCCCAGCTATAATAAAAAAATGCCTAAATTGAGCTCTGGCAAGTTATTCTTCTCAGAAGCATCCTTGACAACAGGGCTGGCACACCCTTTTCCTGCAGGTAAAATCTACCCAGCAGCAATTTGCAGGTATGGAAACAACAGCAGAAATTAAGCCTTGGCCACAACTGTATGGTCTAACTTTACAAAATGTCCTTCCAAGCTAGCATATTTTCCTCAAAATTTGCCAGCACATGGGGATTAGAACTGCATCAGCCCACTATGCCAAGAATTTATCAACAGGAATGAACTGAAGCTCCGTGGTTTCCTGTCACTGATCAAGTTTTCCTGATATTTTTAAACTTAGCAAGCTGTGAATATCACGAACAATCATCATTTAGGTAAGATTTCTCTAAACAATACAAGAAAATCTATTCTTTATAAGAGTTTCCATTAAAACCCTAATGTTCTTCATCCAATACAGTACAAGGTTATTAGATTCTTCTTCTGGGGAAGCACCTCCAGCAATTACTGGATCAAGTGCATTCTACCAGACAATACATAAACCCAAAGGGTTTGGCTCAATAGAGTTCAGTCCACAGAAGAGCAGCCACTTTACACACACCACCTTCCCTTCACCAGCCCTTCTCCCTGCCACAAAAAAAAGCTGCACAGAAAGAACCATCCATCTGAGCTGTTTGAAAGTAAAATGTCTTTAAGTGAATTTTAAGAGCGAGCTAGTCAAGAGTTAACTGCAACTTTACCAACACTTCAAGGATGATGGTCCCAGGAGTAACAAAATGCTAAAACTGTTTATTTTCCCTCAAGGAGCTTTGTGCTGTTAAGCTCTTTTGAAACTCTATGATGAAGTACCTGCCACTATCCAGGGTTTTCCCTTCCCTGGGCATTGCTGAGGCGACAGCCACGGCTGGAGGGCACAGATGGGTGTCTGGGGTTTCTCACATTTGTTTGTTAACAAGCTAGTAAATTGGTAGTTCTCGAAACAAAACTCCATCCTCCTATCAAGTGCTCAGAATCTTACTGATTTTCAAGATACTGCCTAGCATTCTGACAGCCTTCCAGAGTCCACCTCCAGGGCCACGTTTACAGCCACCAAAACTGCATTCTCATTAGGGGTGTACCTCACCATCCCTGCATTATTCCTGAGAATCCAAGTATTCTGTATCACAGAGGCGACTCACGTGGTTGAAGATACCCATAAATTCAACTTGCTGATTACAAGTTTATAGACAAAACTGTCAGACAAAAAGATTGTTTAAAACGTGAGACTTAAGTACTCTTTGCAAAAGCAAAGGTGACAGCTAGGGAACAGGTACTGTCTGCTTACAATCTGTGTGGAATGCACGGGGTACAGGGCAGGGGTGGGAGAGAAGAAAACATTCAAGAATCAAGTATAAAGCCTCTGTGGTGCTCCAGGTGGGATTTGGTCACCAAACGCAAATGTGATCTCTCCAACTTGTAGATCTACAACTTTCCTGTCAAAAAAAAACCTGCCAAAACTAAGAGACTACCTCCCTGCCATTCCATTTCTTCTGTAGAATTTACAAAAAAAAAAAAGCTTATAGGAAAAGGTACAGCAGCTGTAACACTTGTCAAACCTCTTCAGGCAGCACTATCATTAAATATCATTTATCCTTCAGGAAACAGAACTTGCCCAAACTAAACCATTCCCAACTTCTTCAAACTTGTAAAATCACTCTGTTGTTTTCTCTCACTCAGTGACCCCACACCAATTAGCTGGTTTTCACCTGAGACAGGATAAAGACCTTCCAACTTTCTTCAGATTTAAAAATCCAATGGTAATAAAAAACAGAACACAAAAGTTGAGGCTGGCAGGAAAAAGAAATGTAGGAGTGGGAGGTACACCTCTGAAGTTCAAAGTTGTCCAGCTAATCCACTCATCTACTGCTGTTCTGCAAATAGTTGTTTTTACTTAATCTCCCATGACAGCATTTAATTATCTAAACGGTTTTGGAAAGCTACTACATAAACAACTGTTCCTTGCAGCTCCTGTTTATAATGACTAAGTTTTTCTCCCTGTGACTGTTCGAAATTCTTTTATTAAAGGCAGATTGTTGTTTCCAAATTCATCTATCTTGAATGCTATAAAGATAAGGATCACAAGGAGATAACTCACACAGTTCATATGCAAAACTCCATCAAGTGTTTCTGAAAGAAAAGTCTAGGTTTGGACTTCTCATGTGTTTAATCAAAGTACTAAATGTCATGCAATATTATTTGAGTGACTCTGTTATTCAGACAAATCAATAACTCTAATTTAGATTCTGATGAATAAGGACTTAAACCGATGTTGCCACTACATTTTTTTTTACCTTAAGGAAAATTGCATTTGCAGAGCACAAGTCCTAGGCAGGAAAACAGAAATCCAAAACATTGTAAGGAACTTCACACTTGGTAAGAATTCATGGTCTCAGTAACAGCCATTATTTCCTCAGGTTGACGCATCTCAGAAGACAGGATTTGTAAAGCTGAAAACGTTTTGGATTGCCTCTAGTCTTCCACTCGGGTGTGCAGCACCAGCTCTCTGGGACTCGTGCTCCTAAGCACAGGAGTGCAGACACAAAGCTCTGCTCACACAGCTGTAAGTCACTGACCACAGTGACAACCCAATCTGTGCAAACAGGATTTTAAGCCAATGCAGCTTATTTCCTGACTAGGTTCTACCCAAACAAGCAGCCTGCTACAGGGGCTCAGCTGACAGGCAAGGACATCACTCTGCTCCAGCAATTTATTCCTTCTGTCTTTGTAAACCCACATGTGAATCCCTTTATATTTAAGGTCACATAAACTCGGGAAACTAATTTTAACTATGAAATATTTCAGTACTGCAGCCTGCTTAACAAAAAGCAAAATGACCTTGTTTCTCCTGCCGTGCTGCTGCATGGAACACTGAACACAGAGTCCTTTGTCATATTTCAAGGAATCCATGTACATAAATGCCTCATTCTGGCAGAATTTGAAGTTCAATATCTTGTCAATACTGATGTTTGAGCTCTAAAAAATTACTGAAGAGAGCAAGACAGCTCTATCAGCAGTAAAATTTATACTACTTGGACCATTACTTTAAATTATTACCTGATAAGTCACTACAAGCGTTTCAATGTGCTTTTAAAGTAGAACAAGTAAACCTATCATTGTACAACTTACACATGTGACAAAGAATTCCAAAACCTGCAGTGGAAGGGAGCAGAGAAGGAGCTGACTTCCCAAATTCTTGTAAGGTCTTGACAGTGGGCATGAGCAGATTTCTTCCCCTTTCAATTCCCATGTACTTCATTCCCCTGAATGAGCTACACATAGTCCTCCTTTCTCAAGTCTCCAAACTCAGCTTTGCACCTCCTCACATCCCTCTGTCCAATATTTCTCTCTCAGAGGTTTTTACTGGAAGGTGAGGGAGCACTGCCAGTAAGGATCACTCAGTGACAGAGCTGCAGGGCTGCAGAGTTGGGAAGCCCACCATGCTCAGACTGCTGGGCATCAGTGTGGTGCTGCTGCTGTTGACACAACACCCAGTGCTCCTCCAATTTTCAGATTCAATCCCACTTGAAAATTATTGTGCTGAAGGCTCCAGCACGGATGCTTTGTGAAATTTTGGACCAGGCAAAAAATTATGTCAAAGCGATGCTATTCTCTCTCTGTTGTACTCTGTTGCATACTATGATTGAGCAGGTTCAGCTACTCATATATTTAATTTTAACCAGTAGAGGTGAAGGGTTGACCTGCTGGAAAGAATCTCCATGCAGAAGGACCTGGGAGTGCTGGTAGAGGAGTTCAGCATGAGCCAGCAATGAGCCATTGTGGCCAAGAGACCAATGGCGTCCTGGGGTGCATTCAAAAGAGTGTGGCCAGCAGGCTGAGGGAGGTTCTCCTGCCCCTCTGCTCTGCCCTAGTGAGGCCATCTCTGGAGTATCAGGTCCAGTTCTGGGCTCCCCAGTCTGAGAGACAAAAGGAACTACTGGAGAGAGTCCAGCAGAGCTACAAAGATGCTGAGGGGCCTGAAGCATCTGTGACAAAGAAAGGCTGAGAGCCCTGGAGCTGATTAGCCTGGAAAAGAGAAGCCTCAGAGGGGACCTGATAAAGGCTCATCAAGAGCAAAAGGGCTCCTGGAGGGGTAAGAGGATGAGGCCAGACTCTTGTCATTGGTGCCCATCAATAGGACAAGGAGAAAATTCTCTGCTGTGAGGTTGCCCAAGCCTGAAACAGGCTGCCCAGAGAGGTTGTGGTGTCTCCTCCTCTGGAGACCAAACCCACCTGGATGCCATCCTGGGCATCCTGCTGTGGGTGACCTGCTGGGGAAGGGGGGTTGGACAACATCTCCAGAATTCCTTCCTGATTCTGTAAGTGCTTCACCACACCATTATCACTGGCAGTAACATTACAGTGTTGCAACCAAGATGTTAGACATAAACAAGCTCCATCAATTTACAACAGAAACAGAAGCTATCACCTCCAACTCCCCTCAAATAAAAAGACACTTAAGTCCCATATACTCCATTGGCAATATTAAATAAACTATATTTCACAAAGAGAAAGACATATATTATTTAAGCTTTGCTGGGTAAGTAGAAATATTACCCATGCCTCCATTCCAAACAGGTGCCTCGTAAAAAATTCATGCCAGTGGAATGGCTTGGTGCAGCACTTCCCAGCCACCTCCTCAATTATACATGAACACACAGCTACCTGCACGAAACATGCCTGAAGACACACACTGCTTCAGATCTGTGATTTCACCGGCTGTATTGCCAAATAAACAATCTGGTATCTGTGAAAGTATGGCTTTTGTAAGGGTCTGAAGATCAGTGGTGGAAGAGGATAATGAATGAGAAAATGAGCAGAGTGTAACTCAGGATCAGAGCAGCGTGGGGTGGAGGTGGGGAGAGAAAGGACACCCAAAGCACACGTGACAAATTCAACATTCTATAGATTTGAACTGGCTTACAAACTTAATCACCACATAACCATGTGGTGTGAAGGCTATCAGGATGAAAATTTATAGCAAAAAAGACTGAACTGATCCTTATTGATTTGCTGGGCGTTTTAATTACTACTATTATTCCAGGATTAGTGAACTTGCATTGTTCTCATCCAAGACAAAGGTAAAACACAAGACAAGTGTTCTTGCAGTCTAATAAAATACCTTTCAAAACTAAGTTTTCAGGCAGACAACAGCAACAATACATCATTGAAAAGGAACTCCTATATAACAGATAGTCATGGCCAAAAAGGATCACAACAGACAAAGCCAGTTTTGTTCTATAATTTTAAGGCTACACATTCTGGAGACACCAAAAACCATCAAGCTGCACAAAACACATAATTTATGCATAAACATAAATAAACATAATAAAAAGATGACATCACTGTCACTTTTATCCTACCTTCCTTTTCCTTTTACTACATTCACTTGTAGCAGCTTGCCTCCATTCACCCTCAAATCCTGCAGCATGATCAACGTGGCAAGTTCTGACCTTGCAGATTTGCCCATGGTGCCATGAGGTTTACCTGGCTGCAGGACAGGTGGCTCATCCCATCCACTACTACCTTCTGCCTGACTTTATTTGCTCTGCCATTATCCTTCCAAGCAGAATTCAGTCTGATTTTACAGCGCATCTGAGATTCCACAAATACCTAAGTAACGAGGTTGGATTTAGGCCTCCCAAGTTTAAGTTTTACTTCGCATTTTATCTGTGGATCACTTACAGCAGAAAAGCCAAATGAATGAGCTTTTTCAGCCTTTAGGTCTTCATGCATAACTTGTGACAAAACCACGAGTGGTCGCAAGTTAAAGCCTTTAATGACAGAGCTTTTTCACTGGAGAAAATGTAACTCAGTCAGGAAAGGAAGCGAGAGGGTGACTTACTGTGGAGCTCGCGGTGGATGACATCGACGAGGTTGGGCTCGTCCCCCCACCAGAAGATCCAGAGCTCCTTGCAGTCGGGGCGGACGTCGCGGCGCCAGACGCAGAGCAGGTTGGCCTGCAGGCAGCGGATGAAGCTCAGCAGGATGGGATCGTCCTGGGCCGGGGCTGAGATGATGGGGCCGCAGTCCCCGTGGCCTTCAAAGTTGTACCTACGCCATTTGATGCCTGTGAGCTCAGCCTGCAGGGGAGAAAGGAGAAATAAGACAGCCATTAAATCACTCTGTTTCAAGAGTTCTACTCCTGGTACTAGTTCATTTCGGTTTTGCTCTTTAATAACTAGAATTTAGCTCTAAGCAGATCAAGTTAAAAACTTCTGATTCCCACGCTCTCCTCTTTCCCACCTCAAAGTAAAAGAATTTTACAAGCAGTGCTGACCCCTGCATTTAGATTTTTCACCACAACCTGACTTATTTCCAGCAGTATAATTTTTATCTTATTGTATTAATAAGATAAATATACAATATTTATCTTATTTGTAATCTTGCACATCAGAAACAAAGCAGCAGGGAGAGGGACTG